>NC_047106.1:145887008-145892075 GCF_902500255.1 Thalassophryne amazonica | reverse complement strand
CAGCTCCCCCTACTGACGAAGCTAGGGACACGAGTAGGGCAACATTTAGGGCACCAGATGCACAGAGGAGATGGACCCACGGAGCGTGTCTTGTTTGTGGTTCAATAGAGCACCATGTGAGAGACTGCCCCGAGCGGTCAACGCCAAACGCCCGCCCCTAGAGACTGGGCCAGGGGTGGGCCAAAACATTCACGTGGGACACACCCACATTGCTACACGACTCCCAGTCATGATCCTGTTTGAGGATTCAACCCTGAAGGCCCCAGCACTGGTGGACACGGGCTCTGAGGGGAATCTGCTAGACAGCAGATGGGCTAGGGAGATAGGGCTCCCTCTGGTGGCTCTTACCTCGCCTGTGCAGGTTCGGGCACTAGATGGCTCCCTACTCCCACCAATCACGCATAAGACACCTCCAGTAACTCTGGTGGTGTCAGGTAACCACCGGGAGGTGATCGAGTTCTTTGTGACTCAGGCCACCTCCCGTGTGGTTTTGGGTTTTCCCTGGATGTTAAAGCACAATCCCCGGATTGATTGGCCGTCCGGGGTAGTGGTTCAGTGGAGCGAAACCTGCCATCGGGAGTGTCTAGGTTCCTCGGTCCCTCCCGGCTCCCAAGCTAAGGAGGAGGTCCGGGTCCCGCCCAATCTGAAGGCGGTGCCGGCGGAGTACCATGACCTCGCTGACGTGTTCAGCAAGGATCTGGCACTCACGCTTCCTCCCCACCGTCCTTATGATTGTGCCATTGATTTGGTTCCAGGCTGCGAGTTCCCGTCCAGTAGGCTGTACAACCTCTCACGGCCGGAGCGTGAATCAATGGAGACCTACATCCGGGACTCATTAGCTGCCGGGTTGATCCGGAATTCCACCTCTCCGATGGGGGCTGGTTTCTTTTTTGTGGGTAAAAAAGATGGCGGGCTTCGTCCATGCATTGATTACAGGGGGTTGAACGAAATCACGGTTCGCAACCGATACCCGTTGCCCTTGTTGGATTCAGTGTTCACCCCCTTGCATGGAGCCAAAATTTTCACCAAGCTGGATCTTAGGAATGCGTATCATTTGGTTCGGATCCGGAAGGGAGACGAATGGAAGACGGCATTCAACACCCCCTTAGGTCATTTTGAGTACCTGGTCATGCCGTTCGGTCTCACTAATGCTCCCGCGACTTTCCAAGCGTTGGTAAACGATGTCTTGCGGGACTTCCTGCACCGGTTCGTCTTCGTATATCTAGACGATATACTCATCTTTTCCCCGGATCCTGAGACACATGTCCGGCATGTCCGTCAGGTCCTGCAGCGGTTGTTGGAGAACCGCCTGTTTGTGAAGGGCGAGAAGTGTGAATTCCACCGCACTTCTTTGTCCTTCCTGGGGTTCATCATCTCCTCCAACTCCGTCGCCCCTGATCCGGCCAAGGTTGCGGCGGTGAGAGACTGGCCCCAACCAACAAGCCGTAGGAAGCTGCAACAGTTCCTCGGCTTTGCTAATTTCTACAGGAGGTTCATTAAGGGCTACAGTCAGGTAGTTAGCCCCCTGACAGCCCTGACCTCTCCAAAAGTCCCCTTCACCTGGTCGGATCGGTGCGATGCCGCGTTCAAGGAGTTGAAACGGCGCTTCTCGTCTGCACCAGTTCTGGTGCAGCCCGATCCTAGCCGCCAGTTAGTGGTTGAAGTGGATGCCTCGGACTCAGGGATAGGAGCGGTGCTCTCCCAGAGCGGGAAGACCGATAAGGTCCTTCACCCGTGTGCCTATTTTTCCCGCAGGTTGACCCCCGCTGAACGGAACTATGACGTCGGCAATCGGGAACTCCTTGCTGTGAAAGAGGCCCTCGAAGAGTGGAGACATCTGTTGGAGGGAACAGCCGTGCCATTCACGGTTTTCACTGACCATCGGAACCTGGAGTATATCAGGACCGCCAAGCGGCTGAACCCCAGGCAAGCCCGCTGGTCACTGTTCTTTGGCCGTTTTGACTTCCGGATCACCTACCGTCCCGGGACCAAGAATCAAAGATCGGATGCATTGTCCCGGGTGCACGAAGACGAAGTCAAAGCGGAACCGTCGGATCCTCCGGATCCCATTATCCCGGAGTCCGCTATCGTGGCCGCCCTCACCTGGGACGTGGAGAAGACCGTCCGGGAGGCCCTGACCCGTGACCCGGACCCCGGAAACGGACCAAAGGACAGACTATACGTCCCACCAGAGGCTAGGGCTGCAGTCCTGGACTTCTGTCACGGTTCCAAACTCTCCTGTCACCCTGGGGTGCGAAGGACCGTGACAGTCGTCCGGCAACGCTTCTGGTGGGCATCCCTGGAGGCCGACGTCCGGGACTACGTCCAGGCCTGTACCACCTGCGCCAGGGGCAAGGCCGACCACAGAAAGACCTCAGGGCAGCTACAGCCACTGCCCGTGCCTCATCGCCCCTGGTCCCACATCGGCCTGGACTTTGTCACGGGTCTCCCGCCGTCCCAGGGACACACCGTCGTCTTCACGATAGTGGACCGTTTCTCCAAGGCGGCCCACTTCGTGGCCCTCCCGAAGCTCCCAACAGCCCAGGAGACAGCGGACCTCCTGGTCCACCACGTCGTCCGTCTGCATGGCATACCATCAGACATCGTCTCCGATCGCGGTCCCCAGTTCACCTCACACGTCTGGAGGAGCTTTTGCCGGGAACTGGGGGCCACGGTCAGCCTCTCGTCTGGGTACCACCCCCAGACCAACGGGCAGGCAGAGCGGGCGAATCAGGAACTGGAGCAGACACTTCGCTGTGTGACAGCCGCGCACCCGACGGCCTGGAGTACCCACCTGGCCTGGATCGAGTACGCCCACAACAGTCAAGTGTCATCAGCCACCGGCCTCTCCCCGTTTGAGGTGTGCTTGGGGTATCAGCCCCCCTTGTTTCCGGTGGTTGAGGGAGAGGTCGGTGTGCCCTCGGTCCAGGCCCACCTACGGAAGTGCCGTCGGGTGTGGCGTGCCGCCCGCTCTGCCTTGTTGCAGGCCCGGACGAGGGCGAAGAAACATGCAGACCGGCGGCGGGCCCCGGCCCCCAAGTATCGTCCTGGGCAGGAGGTCTGGTTGTCCACCAAGGACATTCCTCTGCAGGTAGACTCACCGAAACTCCAAGAACGGTACATCGGACCTTACAAGATCCTCAAGGTCATCAACCCCGCCGGAGTGAGGCTCCAGCTTCCGGCCTCACTGCGGATCCATCCAGTTTTTCATGTTTCCCGGATCAAGCCCCTTCACACCTCACCCCTCTGCACCCCGGGTCCGGCGCCGCCTCCTGCCCGGATCATCGACGGGGAACCGGCTTGGACTGTACGCCGGCTCCTTGATGTCCGTCGGATGGGCCGGGGATTTCAATATCTGGTGGACTGGGAGGGGTACGGTCCCGAGGAGCGCTCCTGGGTGAAGAAGGGCTTCATCCTGGACCCGGCCCTCCTGGCCAACTTCTACCGTCGCCATCCGGACAAGCCCGGCCGTGCGCCAGGAGGCGCCCGTTGAGGGGGGGGTCCTGTTGTGTGGGCCGCTGAAGAGGAGGTACTGCTGGCCCACCACCACCAGAGGGCGCCCTGCCTGGAGTGCGGGCTCCAGGCACCAGAGGGCGCTGCCGCCTTATGGGAGCAGCCTGGGTGACAGCTGTCACCCATCACCGGACACAGCTGATCCACTCAGCACAGAGGTATATCAGGAGGACGGCGTCTCCACCTCAGTGCCGAGTTATCGCCTTTAGACTGAGGTAACGTTCTCTGCATTTATATTCTGACTAACTAGCTAAAAGACTTGTTAAACCTTTTCAGGACTGCTGATTACTGAAAGCTAAATTGCTTGGATAAGTACTCACCTGCCTGCCATATTGTGACTAGAGGTGGAGGCGGCTTCTCCCCTCTCCGTTACTGGGTGCTGTCGCATCCACACCTGTGTTGTTGCTCTCTCCCGCCAGCAGTACCGGATCCGACGAGCGGAGGCAGTGGCCACCTGGGAATTCGGGACTTGGCGGTTCCAGTATTTCCAGGGTTCGGTGGCAGAGGAGATCTGGGTGGTTTCGGTTCGACTGAGACGGACGTCTCCTACCTTCGAGCCTGCCCACACGACACCAGCGGATTCGACCCCCAAATTGTGATTGTTGTATTCATTGTGCTCGTTTCACAATAGTAAACCTGGTTATTCACCTTCCTCCATTGTCCGTTCATTGCGCCCCCTGTTGTGGGTCCGTGTACCTACACTTTCACAACAAGGAGTGGGGATTTGAACCAGGAACCTTCTGCAATGAACCCAAGTGCACGAGCCACTCATCCACCACCACAATTTTATATATACAATATTTAAAATATGGGAAATGACTAATCCAATTAAAACACTCAGCTAAAAAAGACCTGCTTTTGTTGCTTTGTCAAAGCAACTATTTAGAAAGTTCTGAACATAGATTGGACATTGTTGACATTTTCCATTGTGCTATAAACTCGGGGAAAACATCTCATTTGTTTCACTTATAGGAAGTTATTGCTACATTGTATGATGTTTTCAGATTTTTTTTAATTTATATTTTATTTTTTATTTTTTTTAGGCGCTGATCCAAAGATGGTCCTACACCTGAACCACAACAAGCAGGGAAAACCATCGTCAAGAACGACAAACCAGCTAGAAGCATCCAAAATCATGTTTCAAGATTCCATAAATGTTGCTGAATGAGTATTTATGTGGAAAATTATTGGACAACAGTATTATCACAGAAATATAACTGTCACATGTGAATAAGTAACATCTACTGTTGTCATGTTTTGAACTGCTATGGAACAAAATGCAAAGATCTTAAGCTCAATATTAAGCTCAGTCATATCAGTATAAAAAAAACTGATCAAAAACAATCTCTTTACTAAAATAAGAGGCTCAACTAAATGTTTGTCAACAAATAAGCAATTATTCTTTTTGACTTCAATGATGCAATCAAGGATTCAAGGATTCAAAAGAATTTTATTGTCATATGCACAGAAGAACATGTTCCCTTGCACAATGAAATGTGTCTACTGCATTTAACCCATCCTAATTGCCAGTAGGAGCAGAAGTCGCCATTAGGC
>NC_047106.1:145844508-145882008 GCF_902500255.1 Thalassophryne amazonica | reverse complement strand
GATTCCTTCTTTATGTTCTCTAATGCCATATACCAACACAGTGCAGAGTAGCTACCTAAACTCTGTAAGTGAGACAGAGTATCTCGTCAATAGTTTTACATCCTCTTTGAAGACAACTTTGGATGCTGTAGCTCCTCTGAAAAAGAGAGCTTTAAATCAGAAGTGTCTGACTCCGTGGTATAACTCACAAACTCGTAGCTTAAAGCAGATAACCCGTAAGTTGGAGAGGAAATGGCGTCTCACTAATTTAGAAGATCTTCACTTAGCCTGGAAAAAGAGTTTGTTGCTCTATAAAAAAGCCCTCCGTAAAGCTAGGACATCTTTCTACTCATCACTAATTGAAGAAAATAAGTATAACCTCAGGTTTCTTTTCAGCACTGTAGCTAGGCTGACAAAGAGTCAGAGCTCTATTGAGCTGAGTATTCCATTAACTTTAACTAGTAATGACTTCATGACTTTCTTTGCTAACAAAATTTTGACTATTAGAGAAAAAATTACTCATAACCATCCCAAAGATGTATCGTTATCTTTGGCTGCTTTCAGTGATGCCGGTATTTGGTTAGACTCTTTCTCTCCGGTTGTTCTGTCTGAGTTGTTTTCATTGGTTGCTTCGTCCAAACCATCGGCATGTTTATTGGACCCCATTCCTGCCAGGCTGCTCAAGGAAGTCCTACCATTATTTAATGCTTCAATCTTAAATATGATCAATCTGTCTTTGTTAGTTGGCTATGTACCACAGGCCTTTAAGGTGGCAGTAATTAAACCATTACTTAAAAAGCCATCACTTGACCCAGCTATCTTAGCTAATTATAGGCCAATCTCCAACCTTCCTTTTCTCTCAAAGATTCTTGAGAGGGTAGTTGTAAAACAGCTAACTGATCACCTGCAGAGGAATGGTCTATTTGAAGAGTTTCAGTCAGGTTTTAGAATTCATCATAGTACAGAAACAGCATTAGTGAAGGTTACAAATGATCTTCTTATGGCTTCGGACAGTGGACTTATCTCTGTGCTTGTTCTGTTGGACCTCAGTGCTGCTTTTGATACTGTTGACCATAAAATTTTATTACAGAGATTAGAGCATGTCATAGGTATTAAAGGCACTGCGCTGCGGTGGTTTGAATCATATTTGTCTAATAGATTACAGTTTGTTCATGTAAATGGGGAATCTTCTTCACAGACTAAAGTTAATTATGGAGTTCCACAAGGTTCTGTGCTAGGACCAATTTTATTCACTTTATACATGCTTCCCTTAGGCAGTATTATTAGATGGTATTGCTTAAATTTTCATTGTTACGCAGATGATACCCAGCTTTATCTATCCATGAAGCCAGAGGATACACACCAATTACCTAACTGCAGGATTGTCTTACAGACATAAAGACATGGATGACCTCTAATTTCCTGCTTTTAAACTCAGATAAAACTGAAGTTATTGTACTTGGCCCCACAAATCTTAGAAGCATGGTGTCTAACCAGATCGTTACTCTGGATGGCATTTCCCTGATCTCTAGTAATACTGTGAGAAATCTTGGAGTCATTTTTGATCAGGATATGTCATTCAAAGCGCATATTAAACAAATATGTAGGACTGCCTTTTTGCATTTACGCAATATCTCTAAAATCAGAAAGGTCTTGTCTCAGAGTGATGCTGAAAAACTAATTCATGCATTTGTTTCCTCTAGGCTGGACTATTGTAATTCATTATTATCAGGTTGTCCTAAAAGTTCCCTAAAAAGCCTTCAGTTGGTTCAGAATGCTGCAGCTAGAGTACTGACGGGGACTAGCAGGAGAGAGCATATCTCACCCATATTGGCCTCTCTTCATTGGCTTCCTGTTAATGCTAGAATAGAATTTAAAATTCTTCTTCTTACTTATAAGGTTTTGAATAATCAGGTCCCATCTTATCTTAGGGACCTCGTAGTACCATATTACCCCATTAGAGCGCTTCGCTCTCAGACTGCGGGCTTACTTGTAGTTCCTAGGGTTTGTAAGAGTAGAATGGGAGGCAGAGCCTTCAGCTTTCAGGCTCCTCTCCTGTGGAACCAGCTCCCAATTCAGATCAGGGAGACAGATACCCTCTCTACTTTTAAGATTAGGCTTAAAACTTTCCTTTTCGCTAAAGCTTATAGTTAGGGCTGGATCGGGTGACCCTGGACCATCCCTTGGTTATGTTGCTTTAGACGTAGACTGTGTTTCATAATTATTGTATGGCCTTGCCTTGCAATGTGGAGCGCCTTGGGGCAACTGTTTGTTGTGATTTGGCGCTATACAAGAAAAAAGTTGATTGATTGATTGAAGAGAAAGATGGTCCACGGTAATCATCTGAAATAGACTCACTGTGCATTTAAAATAGACCTCCATTGAAAAAAAATGCAGATCTACTTTAAAGCGAAGCAGTGTGTTTGTCTATTTTTCTGCTCGACGTGGGGAGGGACTATTGACCTGGTAACCGGCTGCTGTCTCTCTGCCCAGTGTGAGGGGTTGTCAGACCAGACGAGTCACAGCTCTGTCTCTCTCTGCCCAGTGTGAGGGGCTGTCAGACCAGACGAGTCACAGCTCTGTCTCTCTCTGCCCAGTGTGAGGGGCTGTCAGACCAGACGAGTCACAGCTCTGTCTCTCTCTGCCCAGTGTGAGGGGTTGTCAGACCAGACGAGTCACAGCTCTGTCTCTCTCTGCCCAGTGTGAGGGGCTGTCAGACCAGACGAGTCACAGCTCTGTCTCTCTCTGCCCAGTGTGAGGGGTTGTCAGACCAGACGAGTCACAGCTCTGTCTCTCTCTGCCCAGTGTGAGGGGCTGTCAGACCAGACGAGTCACAGCTCTGTCTCTCTCTGCCCAGTGTGAGGGGCTGTCAGACCAGACGAGTCACAGCTCTGTCTCTCTCTGCCCAGTGTGAGGGGCTGTCAGACCAGACGAGTCACAGCTCTGTCTCTCTCTGCCCAGTGTGAGGGGCTGTCAGACCAGACGAGTCACAGCTCTGTCTCTCTCTGCATTGACAAACAGCAGAAGTCCACTCTTTCTTCTGTGTTTACCTCAGACTCACACTGAGTGTTTGACTTTTTAATTTTTGCGTTTTTGGGCAACACACAACACTTCACAAACACGGTAACTTAAATAAAATAATAATGTTCAACCTCCAGCTGAAATGCATCAGCTGAAGAGAAAGAGGGATAAAAAAAATTCATGCTGGGACCCAGTCCATCAACCTTTATTACAAAAAAAAAAAAAAAAAACTTGAAAATGGTTAATTTTTACAAATTGGAGAAAACAAAATATGGCCACATCATGTCGCCATTTCAGCAAAATGCCAACACTTTAGCGCAGTGACATTGTGCCATTGCTTATGGACAGCCCTGGACTATTGATTTTGTTTAAAACGCAAAAGTACTTTTTATCCGATTACTCGATTAATCAACAGAATAATCGATAGAATACTCGATTACTAAAATAATTGATAGCTACAGTCCTAACCAGAATGCATTTGAGATTTCACATTTTCCTGGGGGACAACCACCAGACCCCGCCACGGCCTTGCCAAGAGCTTTCAATTTTTTTTTTTTTTTCCCCCTCCATGGCTCACTTTCATCACTGAGTGGTGGCCAAGTGGTTAATGCGCTTGGTTTCAGTGCAGAAGGTTCTGGGTTCAAATCCCACCCCTGCCACATTTCTCCATGTACAACCCCTGGCAATAATTATGGAATCACCGGCCTCGGAGGATGTTCATTCAGTTGTTTAATTTTGTAGAAAAAAAGCAGATCACAGACATGACACAAAACTAAAGTCATTTCAAATGGCAACTTTCTGGCTTTAAGAAACACTATAAGAAATCAGGAAAAATTGTGGCAGTCAGTAACAGTTACTTTTTTAGACCAAGCAGAGGGAAAAAAAATATGGACTCACTCAATTCTGAGGAATAAATTATGGAATCACCCTGTAAATTTTCATCCCCAAAACTAACACCTGGATCAAATCAGATCTGCTCTTTAGTCTGCATGTAAAAAGGAGTGATCACACCTTGGAGAGCTGTTGCACCAAGTGGACTGACATGAATCATGGCTCCAACACGAGAGATGTCAATTGAAACAAAGGAGAGGATTATCAAACTCTTAAAAGAGGGTAAATCATCACGCAATGTTGCAAAAGATGTTGGTTGTTCACAGTCAGCTGTGTCTAAACTCTGGACCAAATACAAACAACATGGGAAGGTTGTTAAAGGCAAACATACTGGTAGACCAAGGAAGACATCAAAGTGTCAAGACAGAAAACCTAAAGCAATATGTCTCAAAAATCGAAAATGCACAACAAAACAAATGAACGAATGGGAGGAAACAGGAGTCAGCGTCTGTGACCGAACTGTAAGAAACCGTCTGAAGGAAATGGGATTTACATACAGAAAAGCTAAACAAAAGCCATCATTAACACCTAAACAGAAAAAAACAAGGTTACAATGGGCTAAGGAAAAGCAATCGTGTACTGTGGATGACTGGATGAAAGTCATATTCAGTGATGAATCTCAAATCTGCATTGGGCAAGGTGAAGATGCTGGAACTTTTGTTTGGTGCCTTTCCAATGAGATTTATAAAGATGACTGCCTGAGGAGAACATGTAAATTTCCACAGTCATTGATGATATGGGGCTGCATGTCAGGTAAAGGCACTGGGGAGATGGCTGTCATTACATCATCAATAAATGCACAAGTTTACGTTGATATTTTGGACACTTTTCTTATCCCATCAATTGAAAGGATGTTTGGGGATGATGAAATCATTTTTCAAGATGATAATTCATCTTGCCATACAGCAAAAACTGTGAAAATATTCCTTGCAAAAAGACACATAGGGTCAATGTCATGGCCTGCAAATAGTCCGGATCTTAATCCAATTGAAAATCTTTGGTGCAAGTTGAAGAAAATGGTCCATGACAAGGCTCCAACCTACAAAGCTGATCTGGCAACAGCAATCAGAGAAAGCTGGAGCCAGATTGATGAAGAGTACTGTTTGTCACTCATTAAGTCCATGCCTCAGAGACTGCAAGCTGTTAGAAAAGCCAGAGGTGGTGCAACAAAATACTAGTGATGTGTTGGAGTGTTCTTTTGTTTTTCATGATTCCATCATTTTTTCCTCAGAATTGTGTGATTCCATATTTTTTTCCCTCTGCTTGGTCTAAAAAAGTAACAGTTACTGACTGCCACAATTTTTTTTTCTTGATTTCTTATAGTGTTTCTTAAAGCCAGAAAGTTGCCATTTGAAATGACTTTAGTTTTGTGTCGTGTCTGTGATCTGCTGTTTTTCTACAAAATTAAACAACTGAATGAACATCCTCCGAGGCCGGTGATTCCATCATTTTTGCCAGGGGTTGTAATGTGGAGTTGTATCAGGAAGGGCATCTGGCGTAAAACCTGTGCCAATTCAACATGCAGATCCACCTCAGATTTGCTGTGGCGACCCCGAGTGCAAACAAGGGAGCAGCCGAAGGGACTTACTTACCTACTTACTTTCATCACTCAGTTAATTCACAGATTTGTCCGTGCTCATGATGAAAGGTCAACAGCATTGGTTTAATCATTTGTGAAGCATTAGGATTTAATGTAAAGTGAGAACTTCTGTATTAAGGTTGTAACATATGTCTCTATATACATTTTGTGTTCCAGGAGAAGCAGAATGAAATCATTCACAGTATCAAACAGCTAAATGGCAAAGTTGATGCACTGCATCCTTGGACCATCCCTGAAAGTGTCGGTTCCCAGACATACCAGGAGAGAGAACAATGTGGATGCTGCTGAGATGATCATCCAAAGAATGGCCCTAAACCAGAAGTGTGGGCTTGAACCAATTACAAGCAGTGCCTGAAAGTAATGGGCCTTCCAGTAAAGTCGCTCGAAGAAGGGAGTTAATGTGTTTGTTAGATCCTCATCACTTTAATAAAGTTTTGCTGTTTCATTTTTTACACAGTATAGAATAGAAAAAACTTTATTGTACAGTATATTATGAAACATGCTGTATTTATGGAAATACGGTAACTAAAAGTCCTTTCACATTGCATGCTTTATATGCATCAGGCAACGCGTCGCATCAACGCCTCCCACACGTGGCATGCGGCAAGGGGGCGGAGACTTTCGCTCAAATGTTTTTTTGTTTTTTTTTTCTCCAGAGAAAAGCTGAGTGATCGCCATGTTGTATGTGCATCGACGAACCATGAAAAAGCTTTAATACAGCAATCAAATAAATTTTGAGGTTAAAAAAACATTTTCAAGGATTTTTCTTCAGACAACTGCTCTGTATAAATGAGCAGTCCTGTGACACGTTTCTGTTTTGTAGAGATCAGTGGTTGCTGCCACTAGTCTTCCATGTTTGGACCTGACACGTTTCTATTGGACAGTGCGAAGCTTTGTCACAGTTCAGAGCGGCAAAAGTTGGATTGGGTTGAACTTTGACCACATCAGTCTGTCAACAAGCAGGAATGCGCACGCTCCCGGCAGAAGCGTTGATTTAGCTCGGCTTTTGACGTGATGCTTCAGATACCTCTAAAAAGCAACGCGTTTCTTTGAAAATAATGCTTTTTAGACCAATTTCTGGTGCCTCTGATGCTTCCAAAGCATGTGGTGTGAAAGGCCGTTTACACTAATAGCAGTGGGTACAGAGGATTAATCATTTTTGTCTGATCTGCTTTCACCTGTGTGGTATACCTCACTGATAACTAACTTGAGAAAATTCTGGAAGCAGTATAAACAGCTTGTTAAAAATATAGGGCCTGTCCAATAAGGTATTGAGTTGAATACCAGTTATGACCATGCTGCTCAAATTATACAGTATCTAAACAGTAAAATATATATAATTGCTTATGACTAACAAAGGAAATTTTCAACTTGCAGCTCAAGAGTGCTAATGACAGACGTGATGGTGAGGACAAGGGAACCAGGTACCAGAGGAATGCCCTAATCAATACCTTAACTGCATACACCCCTGGAATGGAACAAGGGAAGGATACAGTAACAATCATTGTGAGGGGCTGCTTGAACGCTACGGCTCCTGTTTATCTTTGGCAGTCAGGACAAGTCAGGAACCGTCAAAGGCAGTCTTGCCAGGGATGTGCCACAAATTTACAGACGGCTGCAATAAATATCACATCAATGGACAGTACTACCATCATTTCTACGATTGTGCCATAATCCGATGTCCTATCCAAGCAGAATCAAAGAAGTATAGATGGGACCATCCTGAACTTTTTCCTGACCCAGATTACAGGTTTGAAAAACTAACAATCTTGCAAATCTGTTTTTTTTTTGGGGGGGGGGGGGGGGGGGGGTGACAGCCAGTCACAGTAGAGAGGCACCGTGATGTCTGGTCTCTCTGTGGCTGTGAATCCAACATGGCAGAATCTGCTCCAAAACAGCTTCATTTCTGTGTAAATCTAACATGTTTATCATATATTATGTAAAAGCTACTGAAAAACACTTTGAAAACTGAAAACGCTGTTTTCACAACCTGATAAAACCTCTGCTGTGAATTACAAGGAAAAGCCACCAAGACACCCAGACAACTCAGGAGAAGTTATGGGCTTATGTGGCTGTGATTGGAGAAATTGTGCGCAGTGCAAGCTTTGCATTTTGCATCACTACACTTAGCTTCATAGTAGAGTAGAGCACAGAAGGATTTTCTTTCACCAAAACAGATCAAATCCAGGCTTGCATCTCAGATGTATCTTCTGGCATTTTGTAGCTAATCTTTCAGGTCTTCTTTAAGAAAATCCTCCTCTAGACCACTTCATCATGAAGATGGATAACTGGTGATACAAAATGCAAAGCTTGCACTATGCACAATTTCTCCAATCACAGCCACGTAAGCCTATAACTTCTTCTGGGTGTCTTGGTGGCTTTCCTCACTCTTCTTCTTCTTGCACAGTCACTCAGTTTTTCAGAACTGTCCATGCAGATTTACCATAGAGTGCCATATTGTTTGTATTTCTTCATAATTGATGTAAATAAAGTCCAAAACATTCAGTGGCAGCTTTTCCCTCAGAGAGCCTCGTCTACAACCACCACAAAAGACAGGCAGTACACGGTATTAAGAACAGGGGTATGTAAACTTTTGATCAGGTTCATTTGGGTAGTTTGTGTTGTCATTATGATTTGAAAAGCGTAAACACTGTTGTTTAGCAGTAAATGGCTTCACCCAACCACGAGCCATGAGCGAAAAAAAAGTTTTTGTGTTATCGTTCATATTCTCTGAAAAATTGCCAAAATATATATATACGAGGTCTGTCCAAAAAGTATCAGACCTTTTTATTTTTTTCAAAAACCTTATGGATTTGAATCACGTGTGCTTGCATGAGCCAACCTTGAACCTTCGTGCGCATGCATGATTTTTTTTTTCACGCCTGTCGGTTGCGTCATTCGCCTGTGAGCAGGCTTTGAGTGAGCACTGGTCCTCCCCCCTCGTTGGATTTTCATTGTGAGGAAAATGTCTGAACGATTGGAGCAGCGCTGAATCAAATTTTTCCAGAAACTGTGAGACAGCCAGGTGGAAACCTTTCGGAAGATTCAGACGGCTTTCGGTGGCTTTTCAGTCGAGTGAGTATCCGAGGAATTGTGTAAAAGCTGGACATGTCACAACATGTCCTGTGAGACTTCCAACTTCCGCACATATTTCATTACAAAATCTCCTGTAACAGTGGAATGTGCCGAAAACGTGCTGATGTCCACCTCTTCTGCAATTTCTCTGGTAGTCAGACGACGTCCCGGATCAACACAGCGTTCACTTTGGAAATGATCTGGTCGTTTCAGCCTGTCGATGGCCGCTCGGGGCGCGGCGCACCCTCCACCATTGTGCGCCGTCTTTAAACCGGTTGTAACACTCCTTAATTTGTGTGATGCCCATAGGATCGTCACCGAAAGCTGTCTGAATCTTCCGAATGGTTTCCACCTGGCTGTCTCACAGTTTCTGGAAAAATTTGCTAATAAAATTAGAGAAAAAATTACTCATAACCATCCCAAAGACGTATCGTTATCTTTGGCTGCTTTCAGTGATGCCGGTATTTGGTTAGACTCTTTCTCTCCGAATGTTCTGTCTGAGTCATTTTCATTAGTTACTTCATCCAAACCATCAACATGTTTATTAGACCCCATTCCTACCAGGCTGCTCAAGGAAGCCCTACCATTATTTAATGCTTTGATCTTAAATATGATCAATCTATCTTTATTAGTTGGCTATGTACCACAGGCTTTTAAGGTGGCAGTAATTAAACCATTACTTAAAAAGCCATCACTTGACCCAGCTATCTTAGCTAATTATAGGCCAATCTCCAACCTTCCTTTTCTCTCAAAAATTCTTGAAAGGGTAGTTGTAAAACAGCTAACTGATCATCTGCAGAGGAATGGTCTATTTGAAGAGTTTCAGTCAGGTTTCAGAATCCATCATAGTACAGAAACAGCATTAGTGAAGGTTACAAATGATCTACTTATGGCCTCAGACAGTGGACTCATCTCTGTCCTCGTCCTGTTAGACCTCAGTGCAGCTTTTGATACTGTTGACCATAAAATTTTATTACAGAGATTAGAGCATGCCATAGGTATTAAAGGCACTGTGCTGCGGTGGTTTGAATCATATTTGTCTAATAGATTACAATTTGTTCATGTAAATGGGGAATCTTCTTCACAGACTAAAGTTAATTATGGAGTTCCACAAGGTTCTGTGCTAGGACCAATTTTATTCACTTTATACATGCTTCCCTTAGGCAGTATTATTAGACAGTATTGCTTAAATTTTCATTGTTACGCAGATGATACCCAGCTTTATCTATCCATGAATCCAGAGGACACACACCAATTAGCTAAACTGCAGGATTGTCTTACAGACATAAAGACATGGATGACCTCTAATTTCCTGCTTTTAAACTCAGATAAAACTGAAGTTATTGTACTTGGCCCCACAAATCTTAGAAACATGGTGTCTAACCAGATCCTTACTCTGGATGGCATTACCCTGACCTCTAGTAATACTGTGAGAAATCTTGGAGTCATTTTTGATCAGGATATGTCATTCAAAGCGCATATTAAACAAATATGTAGGACTGCTTTTTTGCATTTACGCAATATCTCTAAAATCAGAAAGGTCTTGTCTCAGAGTGATGCTGAAAAACTAATTCATGCATTTATTTCCTCTAGGCTGGACTATTGTAATTCATTATTATCAGGTTGTCCTAAAAGTTCCCTAAAAAGCCTTCAGTTGGTTCAGAATGCTGCAGCTAGAGTACTGACGGGGACTAGCAGGAGAGAGCATATCTCACCCGTGTTGGCCTCTCTTCATTGGCTTCCTGTTAATTCTAGAATAGAATTTAAAATTCTTCTTCTTACTTATGTTTTGAATAATCAGGTCCCATCTTATCTTAGGGACCTCGTAGTACCATATTACCCCATTAGAGCGCTTTGCTCTCAGACTGCGGGCTTACTTGTAGTTCCTAGGGTTTGTAAGAGTAGAATGGGAGGCAGAGCCTTCAGCTTTCAGGCTCCTCTCCTGTGGAACCAGCTCCCAATTCAGATCAGGGAGACAGATACCCTCTCTACTTTTAAGATTAGGCTTAAAACTTTCCTTTTCGCTAAGGCTTATAGTTAGGGCTGGATCGGGTGACCCTGGACCATCCCTTGGTTATGCTGCTATAGACGTAGACTGCTGGGGGGTTCCCATGATGCACTGTTTCTTTCTCTTTTTGCTCTGTATGCACCACTCTGCATTTAATCATTAGTGATTGATCTCTGCTCCCCTCCACAGCATGTCTTTTTCCTGGTTCTCTCCCTCAGCCCCAACCAGTCCCAGCAGAAGACTGCCCCTCCCTGAGCCTGGTTCTGCTGGAGGTTTCTTCCTGTTAAAAGGGAGTTTTTCCTTCCCACTGTAGCCAAGTGCTTGCTCACAGGGGGTCGTTTTGACCGTTGGGGTTTTACATAATTATTGTATGGCCTTGCCTTACAATATAAAGCGCCTTGGGGCAACTGTTTGTTGTGATTTGGCACTATATAAAAAAATTGATTGATTGATTTATGGGGTCTTAGCTGGTCATAGGGCACCTTCACTTTAAGGACCTCTCCTCTCTGGCAGCACTTGAGCTGGACTCTCTGGTTTGAATCGATCTCCAGGATGCTGTAAAAAATTAATTTGAACTTAAACATAACACTTTCCAATCTGAACTAAATAATCGTTTTGTTCAGAAATACAAAATAGAAGAAATCCAATAATAAAAATAGTGAAAATGTTACTGTTCAATTAGGCACGAGTGATGAAATTTGCCAAATAAAATGGACTAAAAACACAGTAAATGAACTGGTATTAAAATAATCCAGACACATAATAATTGTATTTTGCAATGTGACCTAAACATTTATTTTCAGGAATACAAAATAGAAGAAATCCAACAATAAAAATCATGAACAAGTAACTGTTAAATTACAGTAAAAACAGAAGTAAATAGTAAAAATAGTAAACATTTCACTGTATCCTCTTTTTCCAAATAAGTTTCAACAACATACCTGTAGGGACCAGTCCACAAAGGTTCAGTCTTTCCCCCCTTGCGGCTCAGGTTCTTCATTACACAACGAAGGATGGTGTCTCCAACGCTTTGGATTTTCGTCGGGCAAAGTGCTCTTTCTGCCTCTCCTGGGCTCTGTCGACATTCTTAAGCACCTGTATCAAATACACACACACACATATATCTTCTTTGTCCATGGTGAAATCAATTTCTTTCTTAACTTTCTTACCTGCTTTTTCATGGAAGACATGATGCTGCCCTTCTCAGCCACCATTTTCTCTAGCTCCATGTCATCGACCACTGGCAGCTCAAGAGATGGATCATCAGTGCCGAGCTGACAAAAAAAAGCAGTTTATCAAGAATGAGAAACATATAAACAAGCATTATTGAATAACTGTAAGCATAGTTATTGAGAATGAGAAACACAAAAAAGCATTATTGAATAACTGTAGGGCATAATCTTTCCAAAAAACATTTAGTCTTGGTCATTTAACATGACTGAAAAATGCTTTGACTAGCTGCCTTGTGATTTATTCATTGCTGATTTCTCAATGTATCATAGGATATTTTATTACCTCCATAGGGGGGCGAGGGTGGCGACCAAACATCAAAAAGAACGGGGTGTACTTGGTAGAGCCTTGTTTCTGGGTGCGAATCGAGTACGCGACTTTTTCCAGGTACGCGTCCCAATCGGACTGGTGGTCATTCACCAGCTTGGCAAGTCGGGCCTTCAGTGTTTGATTTGTCCGCTCGTCCAAGCCATTCGTCTGTGGGTGATACGCACTGGTTACAAATCGCTTGATGTTGAAGACTTTGCAGACCTCGTTTATCTGAGATACGAACTCACGACCCTGGTCAGACAGTAATCTCTGTGGAGCACCCCATCTAAAATGACACAAATAAGCAAAAATCGCATTAATACAAAGAAAAATTAAATACACATCTATTCATTTTATAATAATCCTGGACAAGCAAACTTGTATGCATAATATTGATTACCTGTGAACAAATGTCTTGAGATAATTATGCATAAACACAATTCTAGATTTTATAATAATTCTGGACTAAGCAAATTTTATACATAAAATATTGATTACCTGTAAATAAATGTCTCAAGATAATATTCCATGAACACAAGACTGCTATAGTGACCAATTTCTAGTAGAGCTAAATATTTGCTGCTTTGACCATTACATTCTCAAACAAGTTTCCATGCACCAGTGGTGGGCACAGATAACCAAAAAAATATCTTCGATAACAGATAATCAGATAACTGAAAAGTTATCTTTGATAAAGATAAACCGATAAACCACCCAAAAATTTATCGGAAGTTACAGATAACCGATAAATTCCAGTATTGTTTCTAGTATATTTGCAACTACTAATGAACTGAATATGAGTTTTAACACCACAATCGCTTCTGGAAACATCAAAGCGACAGCAGACCCAAACAATGAGCACGCACTTCCATGTTTGAACATCCTGCCTCCTGCTGGAAGCTCTTATTTACAGCTTACAGTGCAGAGGCAAGCTGAGAACAGTCACCAAGACCAACTCTCTACCAATCACAACGCTCCGGTCAGGCGGAGGTCTTGGAAAATAAAGTCATACTGACTTATGGTTTGGTGTATAAATAAAATGAATACTGATAGAATAACTCCATTAATGTCAATTCTGTCATTTGTACAAAGTTAAAATATAATATATATCTTTTAATGTTGAATAATGCACTAATTCTGAGGTTTTGTAACAAACAGACAAATCGCAAAGGATTCTGGGTAAATGTGCCTCTGCTAAACACTGATTGGTTCAGTCATTCACTATGTAAACCAACATGTTAATGTGACGTGTCGTGTGTTGGTGTTTACAGATGTGCTTTTGTAAAATATTACATTTTTTATTTGTAAAAACAGGCATTTTTACGGAGCCCTGGAAGTGTCATCACAACATGTTTTGCATGTGGAGAGAATGTGAGAATGTTCAGATGATTATTTTTTTTATACATGTGAGAGTTTTTGTAAATTAAGTTTGAAAAACTTAACTTGTGATTAAAAATATACAGTGTCTGCTCATCTTCAGGACAAATACTGCCATGAACACTACTGGCCAGTAGATAGCAGTAGAGGCCTTGAAATCTTTCCAAAACAAAATTCCAGATAATCCATGTCTGCTGCGACATTTAAGATGCGTGGAATTTAACAAACGCAAATACAATACCGTCTATAAACCCAGAGAATATATTCACGAGAGTTTTAGGCACTAGAGTTTAATGCTGTTGTCCGTGGAGCCTGAACAGAGTGTCTGAAATGCATTTGTCCTGTTGTGAACCTACTAATCCTACCCATAATGGACTGCTCGGCACAGCATGTCCACACTAAAACCTTAAAAATTAGCACATTACTTTAAAACTAAAACATATATCTGTTATTTTCACTTTATAAAACTTCAGACATGACAGTAATTTTAAATAACTTGTCCAAAATTGGAACCATAAGTTAAAAATGTATGCCTCTGGATGACTTGGGTGATATTGCCAGTGTAGAAGCAGCTGTCTTCTGTTTGCAGAGGGTGGAACCATATATCTGTTAGGAAACTTTTATCAGGTAGGTGATCAACTGATTTTCAATTTTAAAAATGTTTGCTGCTGTTCAGCTTTGTTTGCTACATTATCGGTCTAAAAGTTATCGGACAAAAATTCATCGGAAGATAATTAATCCGATAATGATTTTTAAAGTTATCTATAAAGATAATCCGAGAATGAAAACATTATCTTCGATAATTATCTATTATCAGATTATCGGAACTGTGCCCACCACTGCCATGCACACACTGTATAATAATTACCTGCAAACAAATGTCTTCAGACATGCAGCTACACCCTCGGCTGACTTGTTCTTCAGGGGGAAAAAGTCCACAAACTTGGTGTAATAATCTGTGAAGGTGAGCACATACTTGTACAATGTGTCTGTAGTAGGCAGGGGACCTGAAATACAGAATAGAATAGAATTCTATGTCTCATATATATATATATATATATATATATATATATATATACAATTTGTCAAATTCAAACTATGCAAAAACTATTATTTATAATATGAGAGGGTGTCATATTATATCTTAGTTCAACTTTACAGTGATACGAGTTACAACCATTTTTTTTCATAAATTCACAGATTTTGACAATTTCTATGCTGATCATAATTCTTCGTTGATTAGCTGTATCAAAAATATTTACCTATGAGATCCATTCCAACGAGTTCGAGTGCCTCACTGACTTTGATGGTTTGTAGCTCGGGGGCTTGGGTCTTGAGCTTCTCAAATCGCTGACACCGATCACATACCTTAAAAATATAAATAAAACATGCATAAGTACAATAACCTCTCATACTCTGACAAAGTCACATCAACAATTTCCCCAAGTAAAATCAACCCAAATCAGAAGAATACTAATAAACATTGATATTTGCAATGACGTATCTAGTTGGTAGTTCCTTTTTTCCATGCACATCACTCTGACACCAATCATATGAGGAGGTACAAATTAAACATATGAGTATGAGCTTAATAAATTCTCAAACTTGCACAAAGTAAAATTAGCAATTCTTAAATAAAATCTTTGAAATGTCTAGAACATAAAATATTCATTAGAATTTTAAATATATTACCCAGAAACAAGCATTGATAATATATAATTTAAACTTAGTTTGTGGAATAAAAAACTAAATCATAAAAACTAAATGCTTACATATTCCTGGACATCTTCTTTCATCCCGTTCCACCAATAATACTGGGATATCTTGGCTAAAGTGTTGTTGACACCACTGTGGCCGCCCATTGGTGATGAATGATACTGCTGGAAGACTTCGATAACTTTGGCAACCTCAGTCAGCACTTTCTTCCTGCAGTCTCCTTTCGGGCCAATGTAGTACAGCTCTTTTTCTGCAAAGACATAATCATAAAATAGAGTGAGACATAATCATAAATTAAAAGCGAAACTAGTAATTCTCAATACAAAATCTCTGAAATGTCTATGACATTAAACACTTATTATAAATTAAAATACCCAGATTACATGAAATCTCATTCTACAATCTAAAGGAAAACAGGCTCATGGCGAAATTATGTCCTTGCGGAGTTAGGCAGTCCAGCTCGTATGTGGACAAAGTTGATCAGTGGCAAAGCTGGTGTAGGGGTGCCCATAAACGACATGAAAATAGAGACTGGATTGGACGTCACGTGACTAGCGGTGTGCCACACAGCGGCCATTACTAAGGGTGGAGAGAGAGCACCTTGAGCCAGTTAAACAGAATCGAAATGAGGGGAAAAAAGGCAGCCAGAGCTTCACCATCAATTGCACCAACTACAAAAACAAATTCTCGAATACTAAAATGAACTGTACAAGAGCCTTAATGTAATTATGTAAAACAAATGTCTATTTTAAAGTCGTTATGTCGCAATTTAATATCAATATACTGAGACTATAACTCAACGCCATAAGTTCTTTTCACTAAGCTGCATTCACATGCATACAAATATGGAAACAAAAATGTTTAAATATATTCATGTCTGTATACTTGCAATTGTTGTTTAATATGATGTGTTCATGGTGGTCACAGGCGGCATTTAAATTTTAACAGTGTGGTTGGAGGGGATGGAGGAGGTACTTTTTACCCTGACTGACGGTCAAAAGTCATAAATTCTGAATGGCTTTATATCTACTAGAATAAAATGTTAGTAAAAATCATATATATGTTGTTGTCATTAAAAGACTTGCAATAATATTACAGTGGAAAACGCAGCAAGGTAAATGAGTACAATGGCAAGGCATACTTCAGATTTATATTTTAATACATAAGGATTTTTTGTCCAGGCATGTATGGGTTCATTAGAACTTTTAATCAGCTTGAATACAACTTAGAAGGTTTCATTTATAAAAATCCATCGAGAATTCTGATGAAAGGAAAAAAAAACATGACAGTAAATGAACAGAATGGCATATTTTCCACACTTTACATAAAATATTTTTTTTTCTACCCAGACAAGTATGGGTTCATTAGAGCAATTAAAGGGCTTTAAAACAAGCCTACTTTTATTAAAATGTGTTAACAAATAGCGACAATAGGGCGAGAAAAGCAGCACAGTTTGTCGTAATTTCCCCAAATTTCTGCATTTTACATAAGTTTTTTTTTTTCACAAAAACATGCATAGGTTCAATGGAAAGAGCTTTCAAATGGCTTTAAAAAAGCCTACATTTATTAAAATCCATTAAATAGCAACGCTAGTGCAAAAAAAGCGGTCAGTTTATTATTGATGATCGGCACATGTCCACCCTTAGTAATGGTGCCTTCCTGTCCCGAGCGACGCTAATAGATTGAGGCGCGCACGTCCATTCCAGGTCTATAATTCCATGATAAACAGTATGTACTTGCTTAAGAGAATCTACAGGCAATATTCTTGAAAATATTGGCAAATTAATAACAGTTGTTCAATTGTCGGTGGTAAATACTATCATACGGGTGGATTACAGTTCGTGTATTGTACCATTCCACAAGAAGTAAACAAAAAGATATGTACTTACTGTCTTCATCCCAAACGTGCTTCTTGGACTGGTTCCTGATGTTGCGATGGTCCTTTTTGTCTGTATCACTGGAGTACTTCCCAGTCTGTAGGAAGACTATCAGTTGGGACATTTTTTTCCTGAATGTTGAAAATCGCTGGTTTCACTCTTCTTTGGGGTGTGCGTTTTCCTGACATTCATTTTGAGGCTCAGAAACAAGTGATTCCTCCTCCATATTGAAGATCGCTGCAAGAAATGGTAATAAAAAAAAATCGATCACAAATATAGTCCCACTTCAAATTTTCTGAATCAAAAGTGTGTGTTTCAAAATACGTCTGCTCGGTTGAAGATCACCGGTAATTCTAGACCTCCCGGAAGTTGACCGCGAAAAAAAATCAATTTGCGCATGCGCGTGGTAAAATGAGACCGGCGCAAACTCAGACCACGACATCGGCTGCCATAAGAGTTGTTGAATCAGTGAATCCTCCATCTGATCAGTGGGTTGAGTGTTTGCCTGCAGTTGATTCACATCAGCCCGATTATCCCGAGGTTTGTACTATAATGGTTAAATAAGATTGTATAGTGTCTTGTGCCAGTAGATTCTAAAATTCATGTTCAGCAAGCAAAATATTCAAACATTTCTGGCAAGAAATATTCTGTTCTATTTGGGATATAATTTGAAAATACAGTAAAATATGTCGGTAATGAAGTTGTATATGCTAACTTTCCTTCCTTAAAGAAATCATTTACAGGCCCTGTTACTCATTAAACATATTTATTTATTGCTGATATAAAGTTTCAGAATTTCTTATATAAAAAATTCTGTGTCCCTTGCATAATGTTTCATTTGCATAGTGTGTGTATACTGTCTGTGGTACCATACACTTGAAACAGAAGGACTTCTATGCTGTACTACTGAGGTTTACCACCTTATCTGGGGTGGAAAAACTGACCTGTGCCAACAAAAAAATAAATTTTTTTGAGATTCTTTTGGAATAGACCTGAGTAAGCACCAGAATGCATTTGAGATTTCACATTTTTCTGGGGGACAACCACCAGACCCCGCCAGGGCCTTTTCAAGATCTTTCAAGTTTTTTTTTTGTTTTGTTTTTTCCATAGCTCACTTTCACCACTCAGTTCATTCACAGATTTGTCCGTGCTCATGATGAAAGGCATCAACAGCATTGGCTTAATCATTTGTGAAGCACAGGATTTAATAAAAAAGTGGGAACTTCTGTATTAAGGTTGTAACATGTGGATCTATATACATTTTGTGTTCCAGGAGAAGCAGAATGACATCATTCACAGTATCAAACAGCTGAATGACAAAGTTGATGCACTACATCCTTGGACTATCCCTGAAAGTGTTGGTTCCCAGACATACCAGGAGAGAGAACATTGTGGACGCTGCTGACACGATTATCCGAAGGTTGACCAGCTAAACCAGAAGTGTGTGCTTGAGCCAATTACAAGCAGTGCCTGGAAGTAATGGGGTTTCCAGTAAAGTCACTCAAAGAAGTGAGTTAATGTGTTTTCTGTTTGTTAGATCCTCTTCACTTCAATAAAGTTTTTCCTTTTTTTTTTTTTTTTTACACAGTGTATTATAAACATGCTGTATTTATGGAAACTAGTAACTAAAGGGCTTTTCACATTGCATGCTTTATACGCATCAGGCAGCAACTCCCAATGTGTCGTCAGTCATGTTGTGTCAACGCCTCCCTACACCCTGACGCGACGCATACAGCAGGGGGGTGGAGATTTTCACTCTGATTTTTTTTTTCCAAAGGAAAGCTGAATGATCGCCATGTTGTATATGTGTCGATGAACCAAGAAAAAGCTTTAATATAGCAATTTGATTTCACAATCAAATTAATTTTTGGGTTAAACATTTGCAAGGATTTTTCTTCAGAAAACTGCTCTGTATAAATGAGCAGTCCTGTGACACCTTTCTGTTTTGTAGAGATCAGTGGTTTCTGCCACGAGTCTTCCATATTTGGACCCAACACATTTCTATTGGACAGCACGAAGCTTTGTCACAGTTCAGAGCTCCAAAAGTTTGATTGGATTGAACTTTGAATGTCATTCTGTTGACAAGCAGGAATGCTCACACTCCTGGTAGAAGCATCTGTTTAGCTCAGCTTTTGACGCAACACTTCTAACGCCTGTAAAAAGCTATGTGTTTCATTGAAAATAATGCTTTTTAGACCGATATGTGATGCCTCTGACACTTCCAAGCATGCGGTGTGAAAGGCCCTTTACACAAATAGCGGTGGGTACAGAGGATTAATCATTTTTGTCTGATCTGCTTTCACCTGTGTGGTATACCTCGCTGATAACTAACCTGAGAAAAATTCTGCAAGCAAATAAACAGCTTGTTAAAAATATAGGGCCTGTCCAATAAGGAGTTGAGTTGAATACCAGTTATGACCATGCCGCTCAAATTATACAGTATCTGAACAGGAAAGTATATATAATTGCTTATGACTAACAATGGAAATGTTCAACTTGCAGCTCAAGAGTGCTAATGACAGACTTGATGGCGAGGACAAGTGAACCAGGCACCAGAGGAATGCCCTAATCAATGCCTTGACTGCATACACCCCTGGAATGGAACAAGGGAAGAATACGGTAACAAGCATTGTCAGGGGCTGCTTGAACGCTATGGCTGCTGTTTATCTTTGGCAGTGCTTCAGCAGTCAGGGCAAGTCAGGAACCGTCAAAGGCAGCCTTGCCAGGGACGTGCCACAGATTTACAGAGTTGTTATGGAGGCTGCAATAAATATCACAATCATCATTTCTACAATTGTGCCATAATCCGAAGATGTCCTATCCAAGCAGAAGAAGTATAGACGGGACCATCCTGAACTTCTTCCTGACCCAGATTACAGGTTTGAGAAACTAACAATCTTGCAAATCTGTCTTTTTTTGGGGGGGGGGGAGACACCCAGTCACAGTAGAGAGGCACCGTGACGTCTGGTCTCTCTCTGGCTGCTAATGCAACATGGTAGAATCCGCTACATAACATTAATTTCCATGTAAATCTAACATGTCTATCATATATTATGTAAAAGCTACTGAAAAACACTTTGAAAACGGAAAACGCTGTTTTCACAACCTGATAACACAAGACATCTCGCAGACATCAGTGTGCACACATCCTGCAGTCGATGGTAAGTTCCACATTTTTCAGAAGCTCATGCATGTGCACACGCATGATCTCCTTTGGATGCCATTAAAATGTCATTGAGTTTATCCTACAACACCAATATAAACATAGAGAGGCGAATATATTAGTGATACAAAGATAACACAATAAAGGGCATATATATATATCAATCAATCAATCAACTTTTTTCTTATATAGCGCCAAATCACAACAAACAGTTGCCCCAAGGCGCTCATATATGTATGTATATATATATATGTGTGTATATATATATATATATATATATATGTATATATATGTGTATATATATATATATATGTATATATATATATATATATATATATATATACACACACTTTGCACGGGGATACCAATTAAGTAATCATTATGAAGACAATCCTCATACGGCTGAGGGTATTTTAGCATTGTGTTTATATTTCATAATATCAAAGCTTATCAATCAATCAATTTCTTCTTTATATAGCGCCAAATCACAACAAACAGTTGCCCCAAGGCGCTTTATATTGTAAGGCAAGGCCATACAATAATGATGTAAAACCCCAACGGTCAAAACGACCCCCTGTGAGCAAGCACTTGGCTACAGTGGGAAGGAAAAACTCCCTCTTAACAGGAAGAAACCTCCAGCAGAACCAGGCTCAGGGAGGGGCAGTCTTCTGCTGGGACTGGTTGGGGCTGAGGGAGAGGAGCAGATCTCTTATGAGCAGATTAGCAGCAGCATTTAATTTGCCTTGTACATGGAATATTTTTGATAAAATTTTATTTTACTTCCAGAGAAACTTTTTCTCTGGTGATCAAACATTAATTTAAATTAATAATTTTTTATTATTTTTGTATATTTTTTATCATGAATTTCCTCAGGAAATTTTATTGTAATGTGTTTGTGTTAAAACTGTTCAATTTTGCTTTAAAAATTGTGTTCAATTATATTGTTGTATCTGACTGTCATACTTCTATGTGATTAAAAACTTAGTGTTTTGTCATGTGAATTTCCTCAGGAAATTTATTGATTGTAATGTGTTTGTGTTAAACTGTTCAGTTTCGCTCTTAAAAATGTGTTCAGCAAGTTGCATTGTCATATCTGACTGTCATACTGAGTCTTCAAATCTGTCATTAAAAACTTTAATATTTTTTCATAGGAATTTTCTCAGGGAATTTATTGAGAGTAATGTTTGTTTTAAAACTGTCCACAGTTTTGCTCTTAAATATCATAAAGTATTATTAACTGTATGTAGATGTAAGCTGAATTTATTTTTGCTCCTAAAATGTGTAGTTGGTTGTAGATCAATAGATGAATGTTTTTTAGGTTTCATTATTATTTCTCAAAGATTTATTCTTTTGTCTGAACATCTTTTGGAGTAGTGTCGGTGGTATGCCATGTAAGAAATCTTTTGTAAAGTTGAAAATTTTTCATTTTATGTGCTTTTTTTTTATTTTTGAGCATGATGTTTAATTCTGTAAAGATGAATTCCATCATTAAATCTGTAAGTGATTTCAAAAGTTTCTGCATTATTGATTTTATGTGAATTCCATGAATACATTGCAAGTTACTATTTGAATAAAACCTGTTGAATTTTAAAACATTTATAAAGTTTGTTTTACGTCATTTTTAGTTCTCAATAGGAAAAATCACAAAATTGTAGCTATATTGAGCAGGAACATTGCACGAACATCATATGAACAGCGTGAGGACAGGTAATGTTCACATTCAATCATTCTACAAATGTTCATTTAATGTTCTGCTGCAACTGTTCACATGCTTGTGAACGTTTGTATAATGTTCATTGAATGTTTGCATGCAAAGATTACCTGTCCTCATTCTTTATTCATATGATGTTCATGCCACATTTGCAAACGTTCTCATGCAAACGTTCAATGAACATTCAAAGAATGTTCAGTTTCCGGGTGGGTGGTCTCCATTTGGAAAACACGCTGATGTAGCTCTGGCTCTTTGGACCAAAAGATTAGTTCAAAGTCTGCTTGACTAATTGAGAAAATCCAAGCCAGACATTTTATATGTGGAAAAACCTTTCCGTTTTCCAAAGGACCCTCTACCCCAGATGATACTCGAGGCAACTGGAATCTGCACACTCAAAATGCGCTGGAACTGACCAGAATTGACCCACTCATTCTTAGTCATTCCAAACTTACCATGCTCTGTCTACATAGGAGGCAACCACCTTGTTCAATTGGAGGTAGAGGTTGACAGAGTCAACCACGACCTCCTTGTCCAATTGGAGGTAAAGGTTGACAGAGTCAATCAGGTCCTCTGGTCTTTGACCAGACCACACGACGACCCTGCTTACTCCGATCCGGAGTATCTAAAGTCTGGGCAATTGATCCCTGACACATGTCAGGTAGTGAGTGATGGTCACATCACAATACCTGCCCACCTGAAAAATGCACCACTCCACCTCGTAATATGTCCAGGACAACAGCTCTGACACTCACAGGTAGTCTTTCAGCCATCCCAGCTCTTCACCAAACTGGGACTGCCTCTCGAAGCTACCCCACTTCTGAACCTAAGAAGACGGACAACTCACTTGGTGGTGCATAACGACACTGGCGAAGACATCCTGATTCCCAAAGCCACCCCACTGGGCTGGTTAATCAGCAATGAATTCCAGGACTTTGAGCTGAACATCCCAGTTCTTGGCCAAGTCCCTCCATCGCTTCTTCCCTGTTCACAATGGGGGTTGTCTTTTCTAAACCCTCAGGAGCGATTGCTGTATTTCCAGCGATCATCTCTGAGGAAGACACTGCCGGCAGAATAGACCTTGATGACCCTGACCACATGGTCCTCCAGACCCTTATGCTTCTCACGGTCGGCTCTCAGAACAAAACAAATGCTGGAAATAATACTGAACCAGCTCTGAACCTTAACCAAGGTTCTGATTCTCAATTTGCATCTCAAATAGAACAAGTTTTAGCAGCAGCAGATGCTTTAAAAAATGATAAGGAGCGAGGACGCCTGAAAGATCTTCTCTATAAATACCGAGCGTCCTTTGCCAATGATTAATTGGATTGTGGACTCACACACATCCCCTCTGTGCGTATCCCAACACCTCCAAATGCACCGCCCACCTGCGAGTGGCAGTACAAAATTCCTTTGGCATCCTATGAACCTGTACAGGAAATTATAGATGACCTATTAGGAAAGTGGATCATAAGACCGTGCAAGAGCACCTATTCAGCCCCTGTATGGCCGGTAATCAAACCAAACCGTAAGTGGAGACTTACCATTGATTACCGTAAACTCAACCAACAGGTGTCGCTATCCCGATGGCTGAGGACTCGGTTAGAGCAGGAACATCTTAAAGTGAAAGACGCAAGATACTTTTCCACACTTGACATGGCCTCCGGGTTCTGCACAATCCCTGTCCATGAAGACGATCAACACAAACTGGCATTCACCTTCGCCAACCACCAGTACACTTTCACCAGGTGCCCATTTGGCTATGCCAACTCACCTGCAGAATTCAACATCTTCTTGAATAAGGCGTGCCCTGATGCTAACGAGCGAGGCACTCTTATCTATGTTGACGATGTCCTAATGCGAAACCCCACATTAGACACACATTTGGAGGAGATAAACCACATTCTGGGCCACCTCATGACTGCTGGTGCAAAAATCTCACTCTCAAAGTGTCAATGGTGTCGGACAAAGGTCAACTATGTGGGCCTCCTTGTCGGACCAGACGGAGTGCAACCACAAGCTGGACAAGTCCAAGGCCTCACCAACATCAAAACACCTACGAATGTAACAGAACTGTGCAGCTTTCTGGGAGTGTGCAACAACTCCCGCCAATTCATTGAAAACTATGCAGATTTGGCGAAACCACTGACAGACCTGCTCAAAAATGATACGCCATTCCTATACGGTGAACCCCAAGAACAGGCCATGCAGGCTTTAAAAGACAAACTCTGCTCAGACCTGTGCCTAGTATACCCCAATTGTAGCAAAGAATTCCACCTAGAGGTGGGATTCTCCAATCAGTGCCTAAGTGCGGGAATGTACCAGATGTATGACAAAGATAGGTGAGTGGTCGCATACATGAGCAAAACACTACAACCACCAGAACTTAAATTCAGTGACTGTGAAAAAGCCCTACTAGCCACAGTCTGGGCTGTGAAACATTTCGCCAACTATCTGGGTGGACAAAAAGTCATTGTAGAAATCAATCATCAACCAGTGACATTCCTTAACAGTCAAAGACTGCGAAGGTGTAGTAACAAACTCACAAGTTGCCTCTTGGCTCATGGCATTGCAAAGTTTTGACATGGAGGTGCGGTATGCACAAGACCGCAAAACTCCCGTAGGCACAGGGTTAGCTGCTTGCCAGCGCTGCACCGAAGACACACCGGCTGCAACCCCCTTTAACGAATAGATAAAACATGTCACCAGGCCGAGACAAAGAATTTAATGACTTGGTTGACACTCTAGCCAAGCAAGGCCTTCTGGACGGCACGCCGTGGGCATTCAATGAGGCACTTTTGCCACACCCACCCACCCATGCTGTATCAGTGGTGACTCGTGCCGGGACTGCTGCCGCAGATCCTGCCACAGTCCCCGTCCCCACAACAGCCTAGGTCGCTCCAGCTTTCTCCAACTCTGACCTGGCTTCACTCCAGGCTCTGGACCCAGCCATAAACAAAATAGTGCTCCACCTCACTGATCCTCAAGCTCACCCACTCACTGAGGATGATTTCGCTTCCGTCCCTGACTTAAAACAGTGCTCCATGGCATCTTGTTCTATGCTTCTGAGGATCTCTCTTCACCTGCGTTAGTGGTTTCTTGTAACCACCGGTGGGTGATGTTGATGCACGGGCATGATTCAGCATGCGCAGGTCACAGAGGCACGAAAGCAACATACAATGCAATATGACAGGTGGCACATTGGCCAAAAATGCAGAAGGATGTGAGTGATTACATCAAAGGCTGCTTGGTCTGTTGCCAGTTCCAACCTGTGAACCCAATTATTCACAGAGCTCCCTTACAGAAAAGAGGTATTTGGTCAGATCTACAAATTGACTGGGTAGGACCCCTCACAAAGTCTACAAGAGGAAACAAATATTTCTTCACTGTCACATGTGACTTCACCAAATGGCTGGAATGTCTACCGGCTCCAAACGATACAGCCTTGACGACAGCCTGTTTGTTGATGAATCACATCTTTCTCATGATTTGGACTACCTATCCTCATTAACCCGGCTAGAGGCACCCACTTCACTAGTGAAGTCATGCAACAACTCTGGCAACTCTGGCCCCTCACGAATCGATGGGGTTCTCCCCTTTTCAAATGATGACAGGCCGACAGATGACGCTACATCTCCATCTGCTGTACCAGCCAGGGGAGGCAAACATTGCGACAGCGTACACGGCTCAACAATCAAGGTTGGGTAGGATTACTTTGAAATGTAATCCAAAAGTAATCAGATTACAAGTAATCCAAATGTATGTACATACATACATGTAATCCACATGTATTCTTTCAAAGTAATCCTACCCAACCTTGTCAACAATACATGACTTTACTCTACTGGTGGTTGGCTCTCACTGCGGTATTGTATCACTTCCTGTTCCGGAGCACAGCAGTGTTTTTCTGTATCCGTTAGCTGTTTAATCTGCGCAGTTAGATTGATCTAGTTATCTAGATTACGATTTGTTTCACAGTGTAATCTAGTAATCACAGTATTGGCGGAGGATTGCGCTCTACAAGTGTGGTGCTTTAGTTTGATGTGTAGCAGACTTTAACCCTCCAGTTTAACAGGTTGCCATAGTGACACTGGTTTGGTCCTCACAGGGTGGTACATCTGGCCAACTGGAGCTCTCCGTGAGTACCACTATGTTCCTGAGAAACTGACTTGGAGTGAAGCTCAGACCTACTGCAGATTGAGCTACAATGACCTGGCCACCATTGAAGATGATGAACAAGTGAATCAAGTGATCAGCACAACTTACGCATCTGGCATTGCCAGCCCTGAGGTCTGGACCGGGCTCTACAGTTTCATCAACTGGCAGTGGTCTGATGGTTACACAAGTCCTGAGAATGAGTACAGACCCTGGAATAATCTGGAACCAAATTTTTATGGTGGTTCTCAGTTGTGTGTAACTTTGATTAAAAAAAGTGAACTATGGTCAGATTCTGACTGCACATCAGCTGCTCCATTTTTCTGCAACAATGGTAAGTACAAACAAAATTAGATGCTCATCCCATTAGATTATATATTGTTGTCTAAAGAAGATTTTTCCAAAAACTGAAATTGTAGGAACACAGCTGGAGCCTGAATTTGTTTTGGTGGAACAACCCATGCCTTGGAAAAATGCTCAGCTCCACTGCAGGTCAAACTTTGTTGACCTGGTGACTGTGAGGAACAGTACTGAGAATGACGTGCTTCTGAACATGCTGCCAGTGGCAGGTCTGGCATGGATTGGCTTGTCCAGAGCTCCAAACACGTCGTGGTCTGATGGGAGCAGAACCTCATTCACCAACAGGGATACCACGAATATACTTGGCTTGATGACCAGAGCATGTGGTACGAGTACTCTGTCAGGAAAGTGGAAGTTAAGACCCTGTGACACAACACTGCCATCTGTCTGTTACGTGGACTTTCATCCTGGTGAGTCACTTACTCTTGACTATATTATTATGACACCATCATTCTTGAGACCGAAAATATTTGTGTGTCCTGAGACATTCATTTTGAACAAATCACATCACCACCGTTTCCTGCACATCTGTTGGTGGCAAAAAAATCAGGTAGTGAAAACGTGATAAATGTCATGAAACTTATATTCAACCAACCAACAGTTTTGTGGCCACATTTCAAGAGAAATGATCTTTTTTCCCTCTCTCCTTCTCTCTGGTCACCAGGTCTCTTTAGCTGAGAGAAGGCTGATCTGAGTCAGGAGCACTGACTCGTTGTGTCAGTAGCTGTTTGTACTGAAGTCACTACTGAAAGTTATCGCTTTAGCTTTTATCTATAACATCTGCTAATTTTTTTTTAGGGATTTATTGGTTGAGCTTTATAAAAATTAACTTCACAGCTAGCGGATTAACGGTTATCAAAGCTAACTTTTTGGTTAGCTGTGTCTACCACTGATAATTGAGTGCTTTGTACAACATTTATGAAATTTTAATAAATCACATAATGACCACAAGTAACTCATTCATAAATAGTGAGCTGATATATTAGGAATTAATTGTCAAAGATGGTTATTTTAAATATGTCTGGGTGGAACTGGTTCTCTGCGTGGGGGGGGGGAGCATCCAGGATTTATAATAATAAATAAATAAAATAAGTAGAATAGAAGCCTTTATTGTCTTAATGACAATGAAATGTGCCACTTCCATAGTGTTACAAACTAATGTACATGTGACACAGTTACTCCACACACACATAAACAGGCGAATATAAATAGAGTAAAAAGGAAAGGTTGAAATGTAGAATAAATGGAGAAGTGAAATAAATAAATTCACAGTTAAGCATACATAATTCAGCTTGGGACTCCAACGAGGGCGGTTGCATCTCCTCCACTCTCCCTTATCTCTGTTCTCTGCTTTAACCTTCAAGTCCCTACTTCACCAGACTGTGAATTCCTCTAATTATATTGGATGCTGGATCTATTGGACTACTATTGGATTAACCATGGAATTGATCAGCTGGTCTCTGAACGCTACTGACACCATTTTTTCTACAAGAAGGTGTCAGGACCGGGGGATCGTACCTGCCCAGATGGAACATATCCTGCGGGCAATGTTCTCGACTCCTGGAGTTCCTGGCATGTGGCATGCTTGGCGCCTTTGAGGATGTCGAGGATTTATTCATTTTTGGTCTTATAGTTAGGGCTGGATCAGGTGACCCTGAACCATCCCTTAGTTATGCTGCTATAGACTTAGACTGCTGGGGTTGTTTCTTTCTCTTTTTGCTCTGTATGCATCACTCTGCATTTAATCATTGGTGATTGATCTCTGCTCTCTTCCACAGCATGTCTTTTTCCTGATTCTCTCCCCTCAGCTCCAACCAGTCCCAGCAGAAGACTGCCCCTCCCTGAGCCTGGTTCTGCTGGAGGTTTCTTCCTGTTAAAAGGGAGCTTTTCCTTCCCACTCTCGCCAAGTGCTTGTTCATAGGGGGTCATTTTGACTGTTGGGGTTTTTCTGTAATTATTGTATGGCTTTTGCCTTACAATATAAAGCGCCTTGGGGCGACTGTTGTTGTGATTTGGCGCTATATAAATAAAATTGATTTGATTTGATTTGTAGTAGCAGGGCTGGTACTTTTTGGCTGATGTGCTGCCCTGGTCTACCAGAAAATTGGCAAGACGGCGGCATCAAGAACCACGGCCCCTGGCTTGTCCGTCATGAGTAACGAGGTTGGCAAGGCAGTGCATTCTCAGACTTGAACTCAGACGCAAATTGGATGACATCTTGGAGCAGATGCGTGCCTTGCAGTTGAAGTTGAAGATTTCAGAGGCCGGTATATTCTTAATTCATAATTGGGAATATTCTTAATTCATAATTGGGATTTGGTTGTTCAAGTGGAACTGTTAAGTGTTTTTCACTGCTCAAACCATAACATTTCAGGCTTATCAAGCCTGAAGGTCAAATTGCCCGACTGTTTTCCTCCAGAGGAATTTTTTCGGCCTGGGGAACATTGTCTGTTTCTTATCTCAACTCACAAAGACAATAAACTGCTTTTCACAGGACTGAAGCATGCTGCATTCCCTCCCCCCACCCGCCTCCTATCCCCCATCAACACTCCCCTTTCCGGCGCCTGCTAACATCACTCCTTTCCCCTTCGGCGGGGGTGGTGCAGTTTTAGATGCAGCCCCCATTCTTCTTCCCCCCAAGCTGATGGCGGCGCATCTCAGGGTTGCTGCGTGACCTTCACCCACTTGACTCAATTCAGATAATGGACTTCTTCAAATTTAGTGCACATAAACAATGTCAAATGTGTATGTGCTGTCTTTAATTCTGATGTTTGCCATTATTATGGTAAACCAGTAATAATTGTGGAGTAATTGCTGTCTGAGGTAACTGGAGTGTAAACATAATTTCTCCACTGTGAGATCAATAAAGTATATCTCACACTGCACAGGTCAGAGGTCATGGTGCAATGTCTTTAGGTTGTAGAGTCATTTCATGGCCCTGGCCTTGTAGAGTCATTTGAATAAAGATGTAATTTTGTACAATATTTCAGTGATGAGACGAGTCCTTAAACTGAGGATCAAGTTGGAGAACTCTGTGCACCCGAATGACCCTGCAGTGAAGGCAGCCATCCTAAAAACGGTAAAACCCACCCTAAAACCCTTACCCCTCCACCGCTCAATCACTCCATTTGCTGTAGCACGTTCAAGACTGTCCAATCATCCACTCATACATCTTTTCATAACCAACTGTCACATCCATAGTCGGCAGACTGAAGCTGAGATCTGACCTCACAAACATCTTCAAACATCTGCAGTAGTTTTGTGAACTACTGTGTTTTAAAAAGTGGTTGGGGTTCTGCAATTGTGGTCTGACATTTACATAACACTCATCATGTTCATGAGTGTCTTTGTAATTTTGCTTTATTAATGATAAATGGGCTACATTTATATAGCGCTTTTCCATCTACATCAGAAGCTCAAACCACTTTACAATTATACTGTTAAGGTTAGAGGTCTGGACGGGACCTGACCGATTCAGGCAATGGACCCAAATGCTAGGGAGCAAGACACAGAGTGGTTTGCAAAAGAAAAAATATTTATTTATAAGGACAAATAAAAGTGCTGCGCTGGGGATGAGTTAGCCCGCTCCAGGTGGTGAAAATAGGGAGCTGCAGTTTCCCGAGCCAGTCTTGAAGGAGAACTGAGAGCTGCCCACCCGGAAGCGAACATTTGCGAATGTCAAACAAACGTTCATAGAATGTTTGTTTACTGTTCAGCAAGCTTGCGAACATTCATGTAATGTTTATGATGTTTGTCTAATGTTTGCATGGAAGCGAAAATTTGCAAACATCAACTGAACGTTCATAGAATGTTTCTTTTACTGTTCAGCAAGTTTGCGAACATTCATATAATGTTTGCTTACATGTTTGTCTAATGTTTGCATGGAAGCAAACATTAGACAAACATGTAAGCAAACATTTGCAAAAATCAATCAGATGTTTATAGAATGTATGTTTAATGTTCAGTGTGTTTGTGAACATTCACATAACGTTCATGTTGTACGTGTAAAGCTTACCTCTAAATAAAAGTATCTATATTCTAAAATTTTATAAAATTTCTTATTACAGAAAAACATTAAATATCATTTACTGCCTACAGAAAGTTAACGGACTCCATTTAAATTATGTGTGCAATCATAGGTAGAATGAACAATAGGAAATAATTTAAACACTCTGATTACCATGGTAACCAACAATTTGTCAATTTATGATTTATTCAGGCCTACTGAATATATAATTTCAAGATTACTGTGATAAACTGACAGAGCTAACTCAGAAACATGTCTTGGGGCAACTTGCATAAACATGCACTCTGTTAATTGGAATATTAATTTTTGCAAACTAATTTAAGTCACTACAGAGCTACCAAAAATATGTTTGTTTGTTTTTTTGTTTGTTTTTTTATGGAAACAGATTGCAATGGCAGCTTATTATCCAGACGTCCCACAGGCCTGAGTTATATACATTTTGCCAAATTTTATAAAAGCATAATATCTTTAACATTTTTGTAAATAGGGAAAAATACATTAAAGGTATTAAAAATTGATTTACAAAATAATGTTTTCAACATACATGAGCAGGAAACATTAACATTTAAATAAAACAGCTCACAGACAAATAATATTTTTTACTGGTCATTTCACAACTTGCAGTTCAAACATGTTTGAACATGAGATGAATATAACAGTCACACATGTTACAGTAGAACAACAACTAGATTTAACATGTCCAGAATGAACATTTGTCCAGGGTTTAGTGTTTCACTCAGGCCTCATTTGGTGGAAATTGTTACCACATAATTGTTACAACATATTTCTTGCTTTCTGATTCCTTTAATATCAGCTGCTTAATTCATGTTTGCAGTGAGGCATGATATTATAATTATCCAGGGTAAAACATGTACATTGTACACAATATAATTGTAAGACCTGGATACAATCATTTCTGTATGTAAAATACAACATACTTATTCTGGTCAAAAAAAAAGAAGCTTGCAGTGCTCTCCACCAAACAGTTGGTGGCAGTAGTGCACCGAGTTGGGTTAAAACCCGCTGTTTAACATGAGAAAAGAAGAAGAAGAAGACGACGACGACTTAGCTAACTACCAGGGCCGCATGCTTTCCATTCTCTTTTGGCAAATAAAAGTTTATGTTCAAGACGTTAATTTGCCTGTTCAGTCTCTATACTATGATTAAGAGATCATTGAGCAGAAGAGGAGACTAATGCTGGAGGCTCTACTGGGATTCATCACACAAAACCACCACAAAGCTACCACGAGTTAGCAGCTAGCTTCAAATGGCGGGGCCTTCCTACAGTCATCACGACGCTGTGACTATCAGAAGACACTTTAAGGTAACGGAACCTGATGTGAGCACAAACCTGTTTTAGCCAGAAAAGACAGAACTTGATTGAAGCTTGATTATGCCAGACATGGACTAATGGGAACCAAACCAACACATTTTTGACTAGCACGGAGCTAACGTTAGCCACAGAGAGGCACAGGCCTAATTAATATTTTGTCCATGTTTTATCTATTCTGGTATTAAACCAGGAGTCTAAAGGTGTCAGTAAGGTGTGTGTGGGAATCTCACTTCCAAGGACATGCAGGTTGGCTGAATTGGAAACTTTATAATTGTCCATGTCTCACTTGTAAAAGAGGTCTCAATCTCAAAGGGACTAATTTGCTTAAATAAATGCTAAATTTAAAATGTACATAACTTTTTATGACCATGACTAAAATATATACTCTGTCTTTTATTAGGTGTTGATGCAATTAAAGTTTAAGTAATGTCAGTGCCCAGAAAGAGATTTTATGAAGATAAGTTTGATAATATTTCCAGATTATTGTTTGTCCCCCCCCAACAGCAACCATGCCTGCTGCCTTAAGAGTTGTTGAATCAGTGAATTCTCCATCTGACCAGTGGGTTGAGTGTTTGCCTGCAGTTGATTCACATCAGCCCAATCCGTATCCAGAGGTTTGTACTATAATGGTTAAATAAGATTGTTCAGTGTCTTGTGCCAGTAGATTCTAAAATTCACATTCAGCAAGCAAAATATTCAAAATTTCTGGCAAGAAATTCTCTGTTCTATTTGGGATATAATTTGAAAATACAGAAAAATCTGCCAGTAATGAAGTTGTATATATACTAACTTTCCTTATTTAAAGAAATAATTTACAGGCCCTGTTACTTAATTAACATGTTTATTTATTGCTGATATAAAGTTACAGAATTCCTTTTATAAAAACTCAATTTCTGTGTCCCTTGCATAATGTTTAATTTGCATAGTGTGTGCATACTGTCTATGGTACCATACACTTGAAACAGAAGGACTTCTATGCTGTACTACTGAGGTTTACCACCTTATCTGGGGTGGAAAAAGTGATCTGTCCAAACAAAAAAAAAAATTTTGGAGATTCTTTTGGTGGGTAAACAGACCTGAGAAAGCACCACAATTAGGGCTGAAACGATGAGTCGAGTAACTTGAATAATTCAATTACAAAAAATGTTCGAGGCAAATTCTGTGCCTCGAAGCTTCGTTTAATGTTGTAGTATATATGCCAGGCCTGTGTGTGGCGCTGCAACGTCCGCAGAAAAAAAAAAGGCAAGCATAACAGCTAATCAAATTAGCAATGATAGCTACTGCTTTTCAGCGTGACACGTAAAAATAAAGCCTTTGAAGAGAAAGATGGTCCACGGTGATCATCTGAAATAGACTCACTGTGCATTTAAAGTCACAGCTCTGTCTCTCTCTGCCCAGTGTGAGGGGCTGTCAGACCAGACGAGTCACAGCTCTGTCTCTCTCTGCCCAGTGTGAGGGGCTGTCAGACCAGACGAGTCACAGCTCTGTCTCTCTCTGCCCAGTGTGAGGGGCTGTCAGACCAGACGAGTCACAGCTCTGTCTCTCTCTGCCCAGTGTGAGGGGCTGTCAGACCAGACGAGTCACAGCTCTGTCTCTCTCTGCCCAGTGTGAGGGGCTGTCAGACCAGACGAGTCACAGCTCTGTCTCTCTCTGCATTGACAAACAGCAGAAGTCCACTCTTTCTTCTGTGTTTACCTCAGACTCACACTGAGTGTTTGACTTTTTAATTTTTGCGTTTTTGGGCAACACACAACACTTCACAAACACGGTAACTTAAATAAAATAATAATAATAAAAAAACTGACTGATGCTGCATGTTCAACCTCCAGCTGAAATGCATCTGCTGAAGAGAAAGAGGGATAAAAAGAATTAATGCTGGGACCCAGTCCATCAACCTTTATTACAAAAAAAAAAAACTTGAAAATGGTTAATTTTTGCAAATTGGAGAAAACAAAATATGGCCACATCATGTCGCCATTTCAGCAAAATGCCAACACTTTAGCGCAGTGACATTGTGCCATTGCTTATGGACAGCCCTGGACTATTGATTTTGTTTAAAACGCAAAAGTACTTTTTATCCGATTACTTGATTAATCGATAGAATACTCGATTACTAAAATAATTGATAGCTACAGTCCTAACCAGAATGCATTTGAGATTTCACATTTTCCTGGGGGACAACCACCAGACCCCGCCACGGCCTTGCCAAGAGCTTTCAATTTTTTTTTTTTTTTCCCCCCTCCATGGCTCAGTTTCATCACTGAGTGGTGGCCAAGTGGTTAATGCACTTGGTTTCAGTGCAGAAGGTTCTGGGTTCAAATCCCACCCCTGCCACATTTCTCCATGTACAACCCCTGGCAATAATTATGGAATCACCGGCCTCGGAGGATGTTCATTCAGTTGTTTAATTTTGTAGAAAAAAAGCAGATCACAGACATGACACAAAACTAAAGTCATTTCAAATGGCAACTTTCTGGCTTTAAGAAACACTATAAGAAATCAGGAAAAATAATTGTGGCAGTCAGTAACGGTTACTTTTTTAGACCAAGCAGAGGGAAAAAAAATATGGACTCACTCAATTCTGAGGAATAAATTATGGAATCACCCTGTAAATTTTCATCCCCAAAACTAACACCTGGATCAAATCAGATCTGCTCTTTAGTCTGCATGTAAAAAGGAGTGATCACACCTTGGAGAGCTGTTGCACCAAGTGGACTGACATGAATCATGGCTCCAACACGAGAGATGTCAATTGAAACAAAGGAGAGGATTATCAAACTCTTAAAAGAGGGTAAATCATCACGCAATGTTGCAAAAGATGTTGGTTGTTCACAGTCAGCTGTGTCTAAACTCTGGACCAAATACAAACATGGGAAGGTTGTTAAAGGCAAATATACTGGTAGACCAAGGAAGACATCAAAGTGTCAAGACAGAAAACCTAAAGCAATATGTCTCAAAAATCGAAAATGCACAACAAAACAAATGAACGAATGGGAGGAAACAGGAGTCAACGTCTGTGACCGAACTGTAAGAAACCGTCTGAAGGAAATGGGATTTACATACAGAAAAGCTAAACAAAAGCCATCATTAACACCTAAACAGAAAAAAACAAGGTTACAATGGGCTAAGGAAAAGCAATCGTGGACTGTGGATGACTGGATGAAAGTCATATTCAGTGATGAATCTCAAATCTGCATTGGGCAAGGTGATGATGCTGGAACTTTTGTTTGGTGCCGTTCCAATGAGATTTATAAAGATGACTGCCTGAAGAGAACATGTAAATTTCCACAGTCATTGATGATATGGGGCTGCATGTCAGGTAAAGGCACTGGGGAGATGGCTGTCATTACATCATCAATAAATGCACAAGTTTATGTTGATATTTTGGACACTTTTCTTATCCCATCAATTGAAAGGATGTTTGGGGATGATGAAATCATTTTTCAAGATGATAATTCATCTTGCCATACAGCAGAAACTGTGAAAATATTCCTTGCAAAAAGACACATAGGGTCAATGTCATGGCCTGCAAATAGTCTGGATCTTAATCCAATTGAAAATCTTTGGTGGAAGTTGAAGAAAATGGTCCATGACAAGGCTCCAACCTACAAAGCTGATCTGGCAACAGCAATCAGAGAAAGTTGGAGCCAGATTGATGAAGAGTACTGTTTGTCACTCATTAAGTCCATGCCTCAGAGACTGCAAGCTGTTAGAAAAGCCAGAGGTGGTGCAACAAAATACTAGTGATGTGTTGGAGCGTTCTTTTGTTTTTCATGATTCCATCATTTTTTTTCCTCAGAATTGAGTGATTCCATATTTTTTTTCCCTCTGCTTGGTCTAAAAAAGTAACCGTTACTGACTGCCACAATTTTTTTTTCTTGATTTCTTATAGTATTTCTTAAAGCCAGAAAGTTGCCATTTGAAATGACTTTAGTTTTGTGTCGTGTCTGTGATCTGCTGTTTTTCTACAAAATTAAACAACTGAATGAACATCCTCCGAGGCCGGTGATTCCATCATTTTTGCCAGGGGTTGTAATGTGGAGTTGTATCAGGAAGTGTTGGGTATTTTCACCTTTAGCAAGACAAACAGAGTCAAGAACACCAGTGAGACAGAATATCAATTGAAGCTCGCGAGGAGTGCAGACAGTCCGTACACGTAGTACCACTGAGAGCACTGAGGACTGCTGCGCATGCTCACTCTTTTTATTAGGAGAAGCCCTACCCACATTGTGAAACTTGTCCTAAAGGTGGGGGGAACATCGCATGACAAGTTTCCTCCCGTAATACAAAACATCTCATGGCACGTATGCCAATGGTTGCAGAAATTGCTAAACCATTAACATAAATATTTAATTGTTTCAAACTGGAATTGTTCCAAATGGTATGAAAGTGGCAAAGGTGATACCTTTATTTAAATCTGGTGACAAACATCTTTTTACTAACTACAGGCCTGTGTCTTTATTGTCACAATTTTCTAAGATACTGGAAAAACTTTACAATAACAGACAGGATAGATGTATTGAACTACACAACCTGCTTGATGACAGTCAATATGGGTTCAGAGCAAAAACGTCCACTGCTTTGGCTTTGAGCAATGCAATCAAAGAGATCAATAAACGTGGACCAAAGGGAATTAGTAATAGGTCTATTTGTTTACTTAAGAAAGGCTTTCGACACAATCATAACATATTATTTCAAAAGTTGGAACTTTATGGGATTAGATGAGTGGCTCTGAATTGGATTAAAAGTTATTTGCAAAACTGGAAGCAATTTGTTAAAATCGGGGACTGCTGTTCTGCATATCTGGACATCGTTTGCGGGGTTCCCCAGGGCTCTGTGCTGGGACCAAAATTATTTATTTTATATATTAATGATTTATATAAAGTTTCCAATGTGTTTAAAGCAGTTCTCTTTGCTGATGACAAACCTGTTGTGTTTTGGAGAGAATTTGCAGCAATTATTGTTTGATTTGATAACTGAAATGATAAAGTTGAAGAGTTGGTTTGACATTAACAAATTGTCATTAAATTGGTCTAAAACTAAAAGTATGCTATTTGGAAATTATAAACAGGATGTACAAATGCAGTTAAATATACTTGAGATTGTGTCAAGGAGAATAAGTTGTTAGGTGTGATTATTGATGATAGAATTAACTGAAAAGTGCATATTCAACATATTCAAAAGAAAACATCCAAAATTATTTCAGTATAAAATAAGGCAAAGTACATTCTAGATGGTAAATCATTACACACTCTGTATTGTGCATTGATTGCACCTTACTTGATGTACTGTGCTGAAGTTTGGGGTAATAACTATAAAACTACATGACAATCATCCTTCAAAAAAGAGCATTAAGAATAATTCACAATTCAGGGTTTCAGGATCATATCAATCCATTGTTTGTTAAATAAAAGATATTAAAACTTTATGATGGGCAGCACGGTGGCTTAGTGGTTAGCACTGCTGCCTCACAGCGAGAAGGTCGTGGGTTCAATTCCCGTGGTCTTTCTGTGTGGAGTTTGCATGTTCTCCCCGTGTTTGCGTGGGTTTCCTCCGGGTGCTCCGGTTTCCTCCCACGTCCAAAGACATGCGGGTTAGGTGGATTGGGATCTTTAAATTGTCCTTGGGTGTGCATGTGGGTGTGTCTCTGTCTCTCTCTCTCTCTCTCTCT
>NC_047106.1:145503616-145515029 GCF_902500255.1 Thalassophryne amazonica | reverse complement strand
GAGCGAGGGAGTGCCCGTGCACCTCCGTTTCCACGTCGGGGACGGAGCGCTAATGCTAATCCTAACCCTAACCCTAACCCTAACCCTAACCCTAACCCTAACCCTAACCCTAACCCTAACCCTAACCCTAACCCTAACCCTAACCCTAACCCCTAACCCTAACCCTAACCCTAACCCTAACCCTAACCCTAACCCTTTCCACGTCAGGGACGGAGCGCTAATGCTAATCCTAACCCTAACCCTAACCCTAACCCTAACCCTAACCCCTGGCCCTAAACCTAACCTCTGGCCCTACTCCTAATCCTAACCCTAACCTCACTCATAACCTTAACCCCTAACTTTTACCCCTGGCCCTAACCTTAACCCTTGGCCCCAAACCCTAACCCCTGGCCCTAAACCTAACCTCTGGCTCTACTCCTAATCCTAACCCTAACCTCACTCATAACCTTTACCCCTAACTTTTACCCCTGGCCCTAACCTTAACCCTTGGCCCCAAACCCTAACCTCAACCCCATTTAAACCAAATTAGACACTAAATTATATGTCAAAATATGACCTAACCCTGGATAACCAACCTTACACCTAAACACAACCCCTATATTGGAATACACACTTAAGCACAGTCTACTGGGACACACGTGTGTGTGTGTGTGTGTGTGTATGTGTGTATGTATATATATGTATATATATATATGTATATGTATGTGTATGTGTATGTGTATGTGCACACATGCGCACATACTGAATACTTACCTGATTTTGTTAAATAGTTCAAGACTGATCTGGGTAAATATATAGTTAACATTTCATTGAAATTATGTACATAGATGATAGTTCATAAAATTCATGTTCAATATATGACAAAAATAAAAAATAAAAAAATAAAAATAAAATAAATACATTTATAAAAAATAATAAAAATAATACTTACCTTTTTCTTATAAATACTTACCTTTTATTTTGACAGACGGGGCATCCTTTTATTCCTATTGACCTTTGACCCCGTTTCATTCTAAAGTTAAATTCTTTTCTTTTTTCACCTGAAGTTCCTTTTGTTAAAAGTTTCTTTTTCTTTTCCAAAGCAGAGGCTGAGTCCTTCGTCACGCCCCCTATAAGAGGACCCTCAGCCCTCCGCAGCTCATTTCCGTACCGAACGTCGAACTGTTTAGAGACTATCTGCTGCTTTTGACTCCGAACTAACAGTCTTTTTCAAGACTATTTCACCGTGCTCCAACGCCTGAGGAAGACCTTTAACGGTCGAAACGTCGCGACGGAGCACTCTTTACAATTTTTTGGCCATATTAATTTTTTAGCAAGCTAACTAGCTTGCTAACGCTTCGATACGGCATTACACGCCGACACCGAAATGTCCGGCTGGACATTAGTTAGGAACAGACGCCGACCCAGGCTGCAAACGGACTACGACTGTGGGGGTTTTTTTGAGCGAGGGAGTGCCCGTGCACCTCCGTTTCCACGTCGGGGACGGAGCGCTAACTTTAATCCTAACCCTAACCCTAACCCTAACCCTAACCCTAACCCTAACCCTAACCCTAACCCTAACCCTAACCCTAACCCTAACCCTAACCCTTTCCACGTCAGGGACGGAGCGCTAATGCTAATCCTAACCCTAACCCTAACCCTAACCCTAACCCTAACCCTAACCCCTGGCCCTAAACCTAACCTCTGGCCCTACTCCTAATCCTAACCCTAACCTCACTCATAACCTTAACCCCTAACTTTTACCCCTGGCCCTAACCTTAACCCTTGGCCCCAAACCCTAACCCCTGGCCCTAAACCTAACCTCTGGCTCTACTCCTAATCCTAACCCTAACCTCACTCATAACCTTTACCCCTAACTTTTACCCCTGGCCCTAACCTTAACCCTTGGCCCCAAACCCTAACCTCAACCCCATTTAAACCAAATTAGACACTAAATTATATGTCAAAATATGACCTAACCCTGGATAACCAACCTTACACCTAAACACAACCCCTATATTGGAATACACACTTAAGCACAGTCTACTGGGACACACGTGTGTGTGTGTGTGTGTGTGTATGTGTGTATGTATATATATGTATATATATATATATGTATATGTATGTGTATGTGTATGTGTATGTGCACACATGCGCACATACTGAATACTTACCTGATTTTGTTAAATAGTTCAAGACTGATCTGGGTAAATATATAGTTAACATTTCATTGAAATTATGTACATAGATGATAGTTCATAAAATTCATGTTCAATATATGACAAAAATAAAAAATAAAAAATAAAAATAAAATAAATACATTTATAAAAAATAATAAAAATAATACTTACCTTTTTCTTATAAATACTTACCTTTTATTTTGACAGACGGGGCATCCTTTTATTCCTATTGACCTTTGACCCCGTTTCATTCTAAAGTTAAATTCTTTTCTTTTTTCACCTGAAGTTCCTTTTGTTAAAAGTTTCTTTTTCTTTTCCAAAGCAGAGGCTGAGTCCTTCGTCACGCCCCCTATAAGAGGACCCTCAGCCCTCCGCAGCTCATTTCCGTACCGAACGTCGAACTGTTTAGAGACTATCTGCTGCTTTTGACTCCGAACTAACAGTCTTTTTCAAGACTATTTCACCGTGCTCCAACGCCTGAGGAAGACCTTTAACGGTCGAAACGTCGCGACGGAGCACTCTTTACAATTTTTTGGCCATATTAATTTTTTTAGCAAGCTAACTAGCTTGCTAACGCTTCGATACGGCATTACACGCCGACACCGAAATGTCCGGCTGGACATTAGTTAGGAACAGACGCCGACCCAGGCTGCAAACGGACTACGACTGTGGGGGTTTTTTTGAGCGAGGGAGTGCCCGTGCACCTCCGTTTCCACGTCGGGGACGGAGCGCTAACTTTAATCCTAACCCTAACCCTAACCCTAACCCTAACCCTAACCCTAACCCTAACCCTAACCCTAACCCTAACCCTAACCCTAACCCTAACCCTTTCCACGTCAGGGACGGAGCGCTAATGCTAATCCTAACCCTAACCCTAACCCTAACCCTAACCCTAACCCTAACCCCTGGCCCTAAACCTAACCTCTGGCCCTACTCCTAATCCTAACCCTAACCTCACTCATAACCTTAACCCCTAACTTTTACCCCTGGCCCTAACCTTAACCCTTGGCCCCAACCCTAACCCCTGGCCCTAAACCTAACCTCTGGCTCTACTCCTAATCCTAACCCTAACCTCACTCATAACCTTTACCCCTAACTTTTACCCCTGGCCCTAACCTTAACCCTTGGCCCCAAACCCTAACCTCAACCCCATTTAAACCAATTAGACACTAAATTATATGTCAAAATATGACCTAACCCTGGATAACCAACCTTACACCTAAACACAACCCCTATATTGGAATACACACTTAAGCACAGTCTACTGGGACACACGTGTGTGTGTGTGTGTGTGTGTATGTGTGTATGTATATATATGTATATATATATATATATGTATATGTATGTGTATGTGTATGTGTATGTGCACACATGCGCACATACTGAATACTTACCTGATTTTGTTAAATAGTTCAAGACTGATCTGGGTAAATATATAGTTAACATTTCATTGAAATTATGTACATAGATGATAGTTCATAAAATTCATGTTCAATATATGACAAAAATAAAAAATAAAAAAATAAAAATAAAATAAATACATTTATAAAAAATAATAAAAATAATACTTACCTTTTTCTTATAAATACTTACCTTTTATTTTGACAGACGGGGCATCCTTTTATTCCTATTGACCTTTGACCCCGTTTCATTCTACAGTTAAATTCTTTTCTTTTTTCACCTGAAGTTCCTTTTGTTAAAAGTTTCTTTTTCTTTTCCAAAGCAGAGGCTGAGTCCTTCGTCACGCCCCCTATAAGAGGACCCTCAGCCCTCCGCAGCTCATTTCCGTACCGAACGTCGAACTGTTTAGAGACTATCTGCTGCTTTTGACTCCGAACTAACAGTCTTTTTCAAGACTATTTCACCGTGCTCCAACGCCTGAGGAAGACCTTTAACGGTCGAAACGTCGCGACGGAGCACTCTTTACAATTTTTTGGCCATATTAATTTTTTTAGCAAGCTAACTAGCTTGCTAACGCTTCGATACGGCATTACACGCCGACACCGAAATGTCCGGCTGGACATTAGTTAGGAACAGACGCCGACCCAGGCTGCAAACGGACTACGACTGTGGGGGTTTTTTTGAGCGAGGGAGTGCCCGTGCACCTCCGTTTCCACGTCGGGGACGGAGCGCTAACTTTAATCCTAACCCTAACCCTAACCCTAACCCTAACCCTAACCCTAACCCTAACCCTAACCCTAACCCTTTCCACGTCAGGGACGGAGCGCTAATGCTAATCCTAACCCTAACCCTAACCCTAACCCTAACCCTAACCCTAACCCTAACCCTAACCCTAACCCTAACCCTAACCCTAACCCTAACCCTAACCCTAACCCTAACCTTAACCACAGTATCCTCTCCTGGCCCTAACCTTAACCACAGTGTGCTTGTATTTACATAAAACTAGTATAATGGAGGGCAGATGATGAACACAAGTAAAACAAATTGAGAAGTGGAAGGTGAAAGCAAAGTAAAACCAGTGGTTGCTTTTTTCTGTTGTGTGTGGGTGGAGCATTTGGTGGTGGCTCTAAAGGCTATTTTGCTTTGGCCCCACTTTAACTCAAGTTTTTATTTTTAAGCACAATTTGTCTTTTTAAGCAGAGGCGGAGTTTTAACCCCTATAAAGGGAGCCTTTGTTCCTCTCTGCTCATTTTACACCAAGCTTTGGCATGTTTGGACTTGTCTTGAAATTGACTGTAATTCGGCTGCTTTTGACAACAACAATTTTGACTGACTGCAATTTTGCTGCTTCTGACAAGGACAAGCTTTAGGATGTTTCACTTCCCCGCACGTGTTCTTGCCTGAGGAAGATCCAGCCCGATCGAAACGTCGCGACAGGGCACGTGCTTCAATTTTTTGGCCAAACCAATTTTGGGGAATTTTTTAAGCCAGGCTATGGCATATTTTCAATTTTTGAGGGGTTTTTCTTGAATCAAGGGAGTGCCCGTGCATGTCCGTCCCTGTAATGGGGACGGACCCCTAATTTCTAATTCTAACCAGCCAGTGCCGCCTTGATTCGGGGATGCCCATTTATAAGCCACATTTTACTGGAAGACAAATTAAGAGGCCTGAGTAGATGTTGGACAAGTTTCCATCCGCCCACTGGATGGCGCCCTCTACACACGGCATGACAAAGTGTATGGCTCCAAATTGAGGCCAGTTGCCTACTACTCATCTAAATTGGATGCAGTAGCAAGTGCTTTACCACCATGCGTACAGGCTGTTGTTGCAGCCTTTATGGCTGTTCAAAGTAGCAGTAATGTTGTTCTATTCCATCAGTTGACACTGGAAGTTCCACATGCAGTTTCTGCACTTCTGTTGCAGACAAAAATGAGCCTTTTGTCCCCAGCAAGACATCTTTCGTGCATGTCCTTGCTATTATCACAACCACACCTTACGGTAGAGTGCTGTACGACATTGAATCCATCCACATTGATACCCTTACCTGAGGATGGTGAGCCGCACAATTGTCTTGATGTAGCTACGGTCTGTACGAAAGCACGCCCAGACCTCCAGGACACACCCATCCCAAACAGTACAATTGTGTATGTGGATGGTTCTTCCACTGACAAAGCTTATGGACAAACACAATCTGGATATGCTGTTGTCACAAATTCAGAAGTATTGGATTCTGCTTCATTGCCATCGTCATTTTCAGCACAAGCAGCTGAATTAGTTGCTTTAACTGCAGCTTGCTATCTGTTTAAAGGTATGGCTGTATCAATTTATACAGACAGCCAGTACGCTTTCAACACAGTGCATGTGTTTGCAAAACTGTGGGAGGAGCGTGGAATGGTGACATCATCTGGAAAGCCAGTGACTCATGCCACTCTCCTAACTGCCCTACTGCAAGCTGTGAAGTTGCCTCAACAAATTGCTATATGCAAATGTGCGGCTCACACCAAAGGCTCTGACAGTGTTTCAAAAGGAAATGACGTTGCTGACAAAACCGCAAAGGCGGCAACAGCTCTTTCTATTTTTCTCCTATATGACACCCCTCCGGATATGACCACAAAAGAAACCCATATTGCCAAAAAATATGTTTAAATGGGCAGCTATTATGAGCCATGGCGTGACGCATGTCTCATCAGGGGGTATGATATCGCAATTGCAATCTATTTTTTGTCTTTATGGGTTCGATGCATATGCAAAACAGCATTGTAGAGCATGCATGATATGTGCAAAACACAACTCACAAGGCAATTTGAGACCCCAAAGAGGCAAATTTCCAACACCACAATATCCCTTTCAAGTGATTCATATGGATTATATACAGCTGAGTAAACATGAAGGGAAGGAATTTTGTTTAGTCATAATTGATGCCTTCTCAAAATGGGTAGAATTGTTCCCTACAAAACATGCAGGTGCACTTACAGTGGCTAAGGCATTGTGCAAAGACATCATTCCATGATTTGGAATACCAGAAACAGTCTATTCAGATAATGGAGCGCATTTTGTTAATACAATAGTGCAATACGTAGGAGAAGCGCTACAGGTCAATCTCAAAAATCATTGTGCTTATCAACCACACAGTGCCGGATTAGTGGAAAGGACAAAGGGCACATAAAAGGGCGCAATAAAAATAAGATTAAGGAAATGTATAGAAGAGACAAAACAAACCTGGATTGAATGTTGGACCTAGTAAAATTGTATATGAGAATAACACCAACACCATCAGGGTTAACACCATTTGAGATACTTTATGGACGACCATATCGTCTACCAATTTTGACATGGATACTAAAACAGCAGATGAGGAACAAACATTAGCAAATTTTATGAAAAAGACATTAACACAGAAAGAGATAACTTAAACACATTTACTGCCGAATAATTTTGATCTTCCACAGGACGGCCTTCCGGTAGTCTAGCCAGGAGACTGGGTGTTCATCAGAGTCCAGTCCTCGTTGGGAAGGTCTATACCGAGTGCTGTTAACAACACCAACTGCAGTAAAGATAGCGGAGAGATCAACGTGGATACATCACTGTAAGATACAGCGTGTGTTGGCGGCCTCCACAGTGTAAGGGGAAGTCTGGCTACAAAGGGAGTCTATTTAATTAGCAATAGATTGTCTCAATGCCAGTGAAGCAGGGAGATCCTTACACTATTAGGTGAGGTGGTTAACAACACTGTATCCTAGCAATCATGACTGAACTACAGCAGACCCCGGAGCGGCGTGCTCAGCGCCGCCGCTGCCGGACTGTTGGTAGGGCAGCCGGTTGCGTTGTGATCTTAGTGTGTTTCGTGCTCCTCGGATTCCTGGCCTGGTGGAATGGAATTACGTTACTAATTGTTATGTTTGTTCACAGATACCTATATCCTCAACACACCCAGCTCTGACGGCTAAACCGTACCCTGCTAGGGTGACAGAATGTCTTATCATACGGATGCATAATCAAACTGTATTTCGGGGGCAGCAGTTCTCAGCAAATCTGATAAGATGTAACACCACTTGCCTCAGTGCAACCACTTATATGATAGGGATTTCAACAGAGGACGTACAAGCGTGCCCAAGTGCTGCTCCATTGACCAGACTGAAGGGAAACGCAAAAATATCATCACGTTAAATTGTCATCACAACGGCCATTCCCAATTTGCTTTTACGGGACAGGGAATAAAAATGTAGGTAAAATTAAGAAACGTCTGTGTACCCAAACGTATGTTTTATCAAATAATTTAAGCCTAACCAAAACATAATATGTGGATGGTACTTATCTTCATCACATTGGACGGGGATGTAATTATACAGGCTCCTGTCCATGGGGAACGGATGAATCATGTGCTTATGTTAGTAAGTTTTTGCTACCACCTGTAAATGGTACTCCGGTGTATGATGACATCTATTGGCTTTATGGTTCCAGACTGTACATGAGTCTCCCACCAAATTGGGGTGGTGTGTGTGCACCTACCCAGGTGACTGACCATACATATGTGGTAGGACCTCCACAGAGAAGAATGGCAGCACCAGACGGAGGAGATTGATATACCCAGATGTGTTACCACATAATCACATGTGGGGCTCGGATGTACTAAAGGACCAAAAAAATTGTGGTCTGTAGGAGATAAAATAGCACATTCATTGTTCCCCTGGATAGGAGTGGGGAAAAAAAATTCATTAATGATTGAAACTCTGAATTATTGATTGGGTCTGTTCATGAATGTAACTAAAAAAATAGTAGCAGCTCAAAACACTGAAATAGATGCTTTACGTACCATGGTGATGCAAAATCACATGGTTTTAGACTTGCTTACTGGTTCACAGGGAGGAGTTTGTGTTCTGCTGAACACAACATGCTGTACTTTCATCCCAGACTCCATTCATTCAGTGGATATGCAGGACGCATTGGAAGAGCTGAATAAACTTCGTGATGCAATGCATAAAGACACCCTAGCCGTGAACCGGTGGAATCCCTGGTCCTGGTTGACTTCAGGACCATGTTGGCAGTTACTATTGAAAATGGTGACACCAGTTATTATAGTCCTAATTCTGATTGGACTTTGCATGTGTTGTGTGATCCCTTATATCAAAACAATGGTTGGCAAAATGGTGTCAAATACATTTGTACAGTGTAATCTGGCCTTCCAACAAACTATGCCAAAATATCAAGCATTGAAACAGTCAGACCTTAGTGGAGAAAACTGTAATGACTGTACTGAGAATTATGATGATATTGAAAAGCTCACAACTCCAGTTCAAGCTTGAACTGTTGACGTGATGAGTTAACACACTCTTAGCCTATGAAGCTTTAGCTGAAAAAGTAATAAGACAAGTGGTGTAGTCGAATAATACAGAAAAAACAGTTCATTTATACCAGTCGGTAGGAGTGATGTATGGTGGTGGTGTGGTGATAACAGAATCTTTGACAGACTGCCACAAAATGTGTCAGGTTATTGTGCATTAATATCATTATTGTTACCCATGACCCCTGAAGACGTTACGACATATGCAGCCTCTCTTATTCCTGAGGATTGGCAGAAAGGCATAGCCAGACATAGAGTAAAAGAGATTGGAAAGGAGTAGGAAATCCAACATATATTGACGCAATAGGAGTCCCCAGAGGAGTGCCTGACGAGTATAAACTGGTTGATCAAATAGCAGCTGGATTCGAATCTTCCATCTGTTGGTGGTGTTTAATTAATAAAAACGTGGACAGAATAGATTAAGTTAATAAACTAACTAACTAAGCTGGGTGATGCCTACTGTATGTTTAACAGGTGATAAACAGGTGGGAAATGTTAAGGATTTTATATATATATATATATATGTTATCACTGTTAAACATTTGTACCTTCGTCTTCTTTCTTATGAAAACGGTGTTGTGCTGTTTGCACTTCACCCTGAGAATGTATGTGTTATTCAACCTTGTTTAGCTTTGTCTTCTTTCTCATGAGAACGGTGTTGTGCTGTTTTGCACCTGTCTTAACCAAGCCTGAGAATTCAATTTTGTTTTAGCACTCTGGGGTCAATCTGAACTGGGAATGAAGGACTGGATGTACTTATTGTTATAACATAACTTTGTTTTCGTAGCCGCTAACGACTGGGAGTAAAAGAACTGAAGGTTGAATTTTGACTGATTGTGATGCTTAGTGTTCCAGGCAGATGCAAAACAGCTGATAACTGCAACAGACGAACGAGATGTGCTGACCTGAAGTGTTCTTCCTTACAGCTGCACTTGACGTATGCGTTTATGTTATGGGAAGAAACTTGTCTTGCGTCATTACCCCCACCCTTAGGACAAGTTTCTTGTTTATGTGATGAGGGCGTCTCTTAATAAAAAGAGCGGAAAAGCAGGCCAGACTTTAGTGTAGCCTTGGTGTACAGCCTGGCCGCACTCCGCGCGTAATATTTGACTTTCTGTCTCACTGGTGTTTCTTGACTCTGTTTGTCTTGTTAAAGGTTTTAAAAATGTTTGGAGGAGAAAATACCCAACACTGTACCTAATGAAATCCCTCCAGGCAGACCCATAGTTTCAGATTGTGGTAGTGAGACATATGCCACAGCAGAATACATTGATTTTTATCTCACACCATTATCAATTAAACACCCATCATATGTCAGAGACACCACCCATTTTATCCAAGCGGTCAGGGAATTGGCTGTGCCTGCACATGCTTTGTTTTTTACTATTGATATTGATGCATTATATACCAATATTCCAATTGAAGCAGGTATTCAAGCAGTCAAAGAAATTTTCTTGAAATTCCCAGATGAATCCAGACCAGATGATGAGTTATTACAGTTGTTACAGATAAATTTGACCAGGAATGATTTTATGTTTGATGGAAAATATTATTTACAGATTAAAGGCACAGCAATGGGCAAACGCTTTGCCCCTGCTTATGCAAACATTTTCATGGCAAAGTGGGAATCTCAAGTTTTGGCCACATGCCCCATAAAACCACTACATTATTTACGATATTTGGATGACATATTTGGCATATGGGTGGATTCTGAATCGGAATTTCAAGACTTTTTAAACACACTGAATACATTTGATCCATCTATTAAAATTAAACACACCCACAGTTATCAGTCAGTAGATTTCCTGGACACTACAGTTTTCAAAGGCCCATCGTTTGTACAGTCCCATAAGGTTGATGTGAAAGTATTTTTCAAACCTACAGACACACATGCACTTTTACACAGGAGTAGCTTTCACCCCCGCTTCACTTTTGCAGGCATTGTTAAGTCCCAGCTTCTTAGATTTCACAGGATCTGTACTAGGCCCTGTGACTTCTACGAAGCTACTAGAGTGTTGTTTAGGACCTTGAGGCGTAGAGGATACTCGCGTACCAAGCTGAGGGCCTGTCTCCGCTCTTTTCTACAGCCAGGAGCCGAGCGAAAGGAGCAGCTCATCCCTCTCATCACAAAGTTCTCCTCCTCCACACTTAGACTTAATCGCCTCCTAAAACAAAATTTTACACATTACATAACCGAAAGTGGATTAATTCCAACACACTCTGTGATCTCTGCCTACAGAAAACACAAAAATTTGAAGGATATTTTGGTTAGGGCCTCTGTGCCATCCCCTACTCCTATTCTCAAAAAACCCACAGCAATAGATGATTTTTTCCTGCCCTTGAAATTAGTAAAAAGTAATCATACTGGCACCATTTATCCCATTTTACAGTCCTTTTCTCCGGCTTCCTCTAATTTGGTTTATATAATTTTTTGTACAGTTTGTGGGAAACAATATATTGGACAAACACAAAACACACTCTTAATCAGATTCACACAACACAGATATATTTT